>NC_057411.1:40915855-41032289 GCF_019320065.1 Cervus canadensis | reverse complement strand
AAAAAGGGACACATACAGACTGAAAGTGAAGGGCTCAAAAAAAATATTTTATTCTAACGGAGACCAAAAGAAAGCAGGAGTCGCAATACTCATATCAGATAAAATAGACTTTAAAATAAAGGCTGTGAAAAGAGACAAAGAAGGACACTACATAATGATCAAAGGATCAATCCAAGAAGAAGATAAAACAATTATAAGTATATATGCACCCAACATAGGAGCACTGCAATATGTAAGGCAAATGCTAAGAAGAATGAAAGGGGAAATTAACAATAACACAATAATAGTGGGGGACTTTAATACCCCACTCACAACTATGGATAGATCAACTAAACAGAAAATTAACAAGGAAACACAAACCTTAAATGACACAATGGACCAGTTAGACCTAATTGATATCTATAGGACATTTCACCCCAAAACAATCAATTTCACCTTTTTCTCAAGTGCACATGGAACCTTCTCCAGAATAGATCACATCCTGGGCCATAAATCTAGCCTTGGTAAATTCAAAAAAATTGAAATCATTCCAGTCATCTTTTCTGACCACAATGCATAAGACTAGATCTCAACTGCAGGAAAAAAAACTATTAAAAATTCAAAAATATGAAAAAAAAAAAAATTTCAAAAATATGGAGGCTAAATAACATGCTTCTGAATAACCAACAAATCATAGAAGAAATCAAAATATGCATAGAAATGAATGAAAATGAAAACACAACAACCCGAAACCTATGGGACACTGTAAAAGCAGTGCTAAGGGGAAGGTTCATAGCATTACAGGCTTACCTCAAGAAACCAGAAAAAAGTCAAATAAATAACCTAGCTCTACACCTAAAACAACTAGAGAAGGAAGAAATGAAGAACCCCAGGGCTAGGAGAAGGAAAGAAATCTTAAAAATTAGGGCAGAAATAAATGCAAAAGAAACAAAAGAGACCATAGCAAAAATCAACAAAGCTAAAAGCTGGTTTTTTGAAAAGATAAACAAAATTGACAAACTGTTACCAAGACTCACTAAGAAACAAAGGGAGAAGAACCAAATCAACAAAATTAGAAATGAAAATGGAGAGATCACAACAGACAACACTGAAATACAAAGGATCATAAGAGATTACTACCAGCAGCTCTGTGCCAATAAAATGGACAACTTGGAAGAAATGGACAAATTACTAGAAAAGTATAACTTTCCAAAACTGAACCAAGAAGAAATAGAAGATCTTAACAGACCCATCACAAGAATGGAAATTGAAACTGTAATCAGAAATCTTCCAGCAAACAAAAGCCCAGGACCAGATGGCTTCACAGCTGAATTCTACCAAAAATTTAGAGAAGAGCTAACACCTATCTTACTCAAATTCTTCCAGAAAATTGCAGAAGAAGGTAAACTTCCAAACTCATTCTATGAGGCCACCATCACCCTAATTCCAAAACCAGATAAAGATGCCACAAAAAAGAAAACTACAGGCCAATATCACTGATGAACACAGATGCAAAAATCCTTAACAAAATTCTAGCAAACAGAATCCAACAACATATTTAAAAAGATCATATATCATAACTAAGTGGGCTTTTTCCCAAGAATGCAAGGATTCTTTGATATTTGCAAATCAATCAATGTAATACACCACATTAACAAATTGAAAGATAAAAACCATATGATTATCTCAATAGATGCAGAAAAAGCCTTTGACAAAATTCAACATCCATTTATGATTAAAACTCTCCAGAAAGCAGGAATAGAAGGTACATACCTCAACATAATAAAAGCTATATATGACAAACCCACAGCAAACATTACCCTCAATGGTGAAAAATTGAAAGCATTTCCCCTAAAATCAGGAACAAGACAAGGGTGCCCACTCTCACCACTACTATTCAACATAGTTTTGGAAGTTTTGGCCACAGCAATCAGAGCAGAAAAAGAAGTAAAAGGAATCAAGATAGGAAAAGAAGAAGTGAAACTCTCACTGTTTGCAGATGACATGATCCTCTACATAGAAAACCCTAAAGACTCTACCAGAAAATTACTAGAGCTGATCAATGAATATAGTAAAGTTGCAGGATATAAAATTAACACACAGAAATCCCTTGCATTCCTATATACTAACAATGAAAAAACAGAAAGAGAAATTAAGGAAACAATACCATTCACCATTGAAAAAAAAAAAAAAAAATACTTAGGAGTATATCTACCTAAAGAAACAAAAGACCTATACATAGAAAACTATAAAACACTGATGAAAGAAATCAAAGAGGACACAAACAGATGGAGAAACATACCGTGTTCATGGGTTGGAAGAATCAATATTGTCAAAATGGCTATTCTACCCAAAGCAGTCTATAGATTCAATGCAATCCCTATCAAGCTACCAACGGTATTTTTCACAGAACTAGACCAAAGAATTTCGCAATTTGTATGGAAATACAAAAAACCTCGAATAGCCAAAGTAATCTTGAGAAAGAAGAATGGAACTGGAGGAATCAACCTGCCTGACTTCAGACTCTACTACAAAGCCACAGTCATCAAGACAGTATGGTACTGGCACAAAGACAGAAATATAGATCAATGGAACAGAATAGAAAGCCCAGAGATAAATCCACGAACCTATGGACACCTTATCTTTGACAAAGGAGGCAAGGATATACAATGGAAAAAAGACAACCTCTTTAACAAGTGGTGCTGGGAAAACTGGTCAACCACTTGTAAAAGAATGAAACTAGAACACTTTCTAACACCATACACAAAATAAACTCAAAATGGATTAAAGATCTAAATGTAAGACCAGAAACTATAAAACTTCTAGAGGAGAGCATAGGCAAAACACTCTCCGACATAAATCACAGCAAGATCCTCTATGACCCACCTCCCAGAATATTGGAAATAAAAGCAAAAATAAACAAATGGGACCTAATGAAACTTAAAAGCTTCTGCACAGCAAAGGAAACTATAAGCAAGGTGAAAAGACAGCCTTCAGAATGGGAGAAAACAATAGCAGATGAAGAAACAGACAAAGGATTAATCTCAAAAATATACAAGCAACTCCTGCAGCTCAATTCCAGAAAAATAAATGACCCAATCAAAAAATGGGCCAAAGATCTAAAGAGACATTTCTCCAAGGAAGACGTACAGATGGCTAACAAACACATGAAAAGATGCTCAACATCACTCATTATCATAGAAATGCAAATCAAAACCTCAATGAGGTACCATTACACGCCAGTCAGGATGGCTGCTATCCAAAAGTCTACAAGCAATAAATGCTGGAGAGGGTGTGGAGAAAAGGGAACCCTCTTACACTGTTGGTGGGAATGCAAACTAATACAGCCACTATGGAGAACAGTGTGGAGATTCCTTAAAAAACTGGGATTAGAACTGCCATATGACCCAGCAATCCCACTCCTGGGCATACACACTGAGGAAACCAGATCTGAAAGAGACATGTGTACCCCAAGGTTCATCGCAGCACTGTTTATAATTGCCAGGACATGGAAGCAACCTAGATGCCCATCAGCAGACGAATGGATAAGGAAGCTGTGGTACATATACACTATGGAATATTACCCAGCTATTAAAAAGAATTCATTTGAATCAGTTCTAATGAGATGGATGAAACTGGAGCCCATTATGCAGAGTGAAGTAAGCCAGAAAGATAAAGACCAATACAGTATACTAATGCATATATATGGAATTTAAAAAGATGGTAACAATAAAAAGTAATGATTTTCATTCTTCCATCATCTAATGTAGCAAATGCACACAGTCAAAATCTGGTAAGGATAGAAAAATTGATTAATTGACTGATTGACAAAATGTCTTAAATTAGGAAGGAAGAGATCCCCAAGCCACCAAGTAACAGAGTGATATTTTGAAAACACACATCTGGCCAGGTCTTTCCTCTGCCCAGAACCTTCAATGGCTCCCCACTGCCCTTGTGGGAGAATCTGCCCAGGTCTTTCCTCTGACCAGAACCTTCGATGGCTTCCCACTGCCCTTGTGGGAAAGTCAAAGCTCCAAAGTGGGCATCAGCCTTGACCAAGCACTCACTGCAACATGCTAGGTACACACACTGCACCTTTAATTCTCACAACAACCCCATGAAGGAGGTGTTTCACAGATGAGACCGTGAGGCCCAGAGAAGTTAAGACATTTGCTCAGGGTCACACTGCTGGTGTGAACCAAAGCCAGAGTCCATGCTTGTAAGCCCTACACTAAACCACAGCTCCAGTCCAGGGCCATCGCCCTAGCTCACCTCCCCCTACAGCCCACACATCTCCTCCCCATCGTGTGGAGAGGCTGCATACCCCCAAATGTCCTCTGCTATGGTGTCTGACACACCACACCCCTCTTTCCTTGACAAACACCCCTCATCCCAAAACTAGTGAGAGGCCTCCCTGGCGCTCCCTCGTTACTGGGTGACTTTGTCGAAGCATCGAGCCCTGGTGCTGGCAGTGTCTGTTTTGTTGATTGTCTCCCCTTTGACTGACTCCTCCACAGAGAACAGACCATGGCTTTTCACCCCTAGACTCAGAGTACTGAACGCAGGGCTTGTTGTGTGGGGGACGAAGGGAGGAAAGAAGGAAGGAAAAGAGGGGGGAGGAAGGGAAGGTGGGAGGGCAGAAGGAAGTTCTTTCTGGTCCCCTAAGGCTTTCCACATTGTCACTGGAATCTCTAGAAGACTGTCCTCGTGGGATGGGATGAATTGCACACCCCTGGAATGAATTGCATTCATTTGCTGGCACTTCCAGAACAAAATACCACAGATTAGGTGGCTTAAATAGCCGAAATTAAGTTTCCCCCAAGTCTAGAACCCAGCAGTCCGAGATGAAGGTACTGGCCTGTTGGTTCCTGCTGAGGCCTCTCTCCTTCCCTACAGACAGCCACCTCCCTTCAGTACCCTCACACTGTGAGTCTGTGTCCTCCCCTCCTCTTCTCACAAGGACACCGGTCCCGTAAGATCAGGGCCCACCCTAGTGACATCCAGGAAGGACCATAAGGAAGAGAGAGTGCTGAAGAATTGATGTTTCCAAACTGTGGTGCTGGAGAAAACTCTTGAGAGTCCCTTGGACTGCAACAAGATCAAACCAGTCCATCCTAAAGGAAATAAACTCTGAACATTCACTGGAAGGACTGAAGCTGAAGCTGAAGCTCCAATACTTTGGCCACCTAATGCAAAGAGCTGACTCATTGGAAAAGACCCTGATACTGGGAAAGATTGAAGACAGGAGGAGAAGGGGGTGACAGAGGATGAGATGGTTGGATGGCATCACCCATTCACTGGACATGAACTTGGGCAAAGTCCAGGAGATGGTGAGGGACAGGGAAGCCTGTTGTGCTGCAGTCCATGGGGTCACAAAGAGCTGGACACAACTTGGCGACTAAACGACAATAACAAAGTGGCCTCATTTAGCCTTAATTACCTCTGTCAAGATTCTGTCTCCAAACAATCACTGGCTGAGGTCCTGGACTTTAGGGCTTCAACATGTGAATGTGAGGGACATGATTCACCCCATAATAATTCTCAAAACTCAAGGTGACTCCTTCAAACAAATTGCCCTGGGAGCGCCTGCCCCGTTCCAGAGATGCTCCCATGAAGACAAACTTCTGCCAAGCTCGCCTGGCACATCCTCTCAAAGAGCTTCACTTGTGAGGATGTGTTTGATCTCAAGATCATAAGGTCACCGAGAGCTGACTGTCAGTCACCTGGATGCAGGTGGAGGCCACTTTTAATAAAAGATGGAGATTTAAAAAATGGCATCATTGGCCCTCAGAAGTGAGACATTTGTCCTAAAGGACGTTCCTCAATGGGGAATGCAGAAACATTTTGAGCAATAACAGTATCCCTGGATCAAGCTCATGGTTTTTCAGGGTGACTTCCATGGAGACAAACCATTTGAGAATGTTTGTGTATGTATAAAGAATGTATACATATATAAGAATGTGAAGCTGAAGCTCCAATACTTTGGCCACCTGATGCAAAGAGCCAACTCATTTGAAAAGATCCTAATGCTGGGAAAGATGGAGGGCAGGAGGAGAAGGGGGCGACAGAGGATGAGATGGTTGGATGGCATCACTGACTCGATGGACATGGGTTTGAGCAACTCTGGGAGAGACTGAAGGACAGGGAAGCCTGGCATGCTGCAATGCAGGGGGTCACACAGAGTTAGACCTGACTTAGCAACTGAACAACAACATAAGAATGTGTGTGTGTGTGTGTGTGTAGAGAATGTGTGTGTGTATATATATATAACTGAATCATTTTGCTGCACAGCAGAAATGAACACAACATTGTAAGTCAACTACACTGCAATTAAAAAAAAAAGAATCACGGCATCTTGGTTGTGACTTTGGGCCAGTCATTTGTCCCCTCCTTAGTGTGACGATCCAATAGCTGTGCTTGTGGAGATGTTGAAAGCACTACACGAAGTGAAATGCAAAAGTCCAATAAAAACACTCCTTGTTACTTTTGCGGTTATGTCAACTCTGATAGCCATCACCAGGGATTTCAGCCAAGAATGGAAGTGATGCTGGAGACTCATCTTGGGTCTTCTTCAAACATGAGGTTTTTCTGATTCTAAGCTACAGATTTAAATTACATATCAAGTCCTTCCTTTCTTAGCCACACCAAGTTGACCAAGGTAGAGAAAGAAATTCTCGTACTTTTCTAAAGATTTTAATCCACAAGTAAGCAAACACACCAAAAAAAAAAAAGTGTCTCAGTGACTCAGAGCAGAGACTGTAATGGCCTGAAGTTTTTGGGGGGGATGATGAAAATGTTCTAAAGATTATGGGTATGGTTGCACAGCCCTATGAATATACCAAGCCACTGAACTGTACAATTTAAATCAGTGTGGGATGTGAATTATATCTCAATAAAACTGTTAATTAAAATTCCCCAAGCCTTTTCCCATGGGCTCCAGCCTGGATGAATTTCCTGACTCTTTATCAGTGTAAGTTCTGCCCCTTAAGATTCCCACAAAAGTGGCCACAGGGACACAGTCCCACTGTACAGAGGAGGTGGCCAGAAGACCGTCTTAGACACCCTGGGATACACTTGACAGACATCAAAGCAACATAAGCAAACATCGTGTGGTTTACCTGCAACAGAGTATGCACCGCATGGGTGACAGGGAAAACTCCTTCAGTGGCTGATAAACATTCAGAAAATCCAATGAAGTACCCAATTTTAAGGCATCCCAGGATGATGGTGATGATTGCAAACAATGTGACGCTACCTGAATGGGGTGGGGAGGTGGCAGAAACACACACGTGTGTTAACATGCACTGACATCATTTCAAAATACATTATATTAAGCCCTCATATATACATTCAAGTGACTGTATTTGAACAAGGGTGCCAAGATGGCTCAACTGGAAAATGACATTTGTTTCAAAAACTGATGCTGGGAAACTGGGTATCCACATGCAAAAGAATGAAGCTGGGGACTTCCCTGGTGATCCAGTGGCTAAGACTCTGTGTTCCCAAAGCAGGGGGCCCGGGTTTGATCCCTGACCAGGGAACAAGATCCCACATACCACATCTAATAAGACCCAGGGCAGCCAAATAAATGTGTGTGTGTGTGTGTCAGTTGTTCAATTGTTCAGTCCGACTCTGCAACTCCATGTACTTAACCCACCAGGCTCCTCTGTCCATGGAATTCTCCAGGCAAGAATACTGAAGTGGGAAGCCATTCCCTTCTCCAGGGGATCTTCCCAACCCAGGGATTGAACCTGGGTCTCCCACATTGCAGGCAGATTCTTTACTATCTGAGCCACCAGGGAAGTCCAAATGAATAAAAAAAATTTTTTTAATGAAGCTCGATGCTCACCTTACAGCATATATAAAAATTAACTCAAAATGAAAAATGTTAGTTTTTCAGTCATGTCCCACTCTTTGCGACCCCATGGACTATAGCCTGCCAGGCTGCTCTGTCCATGGGATTTTCCAGGCAAGAATACTGGAGTGGGTTGCCATTTCCTTCTCCAGGGGATCTCCCCAACCCAGGGATCAAACCCAGGTTTCCTACATTGTAAGCAGAGTCTTTACCATCTGAGCCACCAGGGAATGAATCAAAGACTTATTCTAAAACCTAAAACTATAAAATCTTAGAAGAAAACATAGGAAAAAATCCTTATAATATTGGGTTTGGCAATGATTTATTGGATATGACACCAAAAGCACAAGTCCAAAAGTAAAAAATAGTTACATTAGTCACTCAGTTATGTCTGACTCTTTGCCACCACTATAGAGTCCATGGAATTCTCCAGGCCAGAATACTGGAGTGGGTAGCCTTTCCTTTCTCCAGGGGATCTTCCCAACCCAGGGATTGAACCCGGGTCTCCCACATTGCAGGTGGATTCTTTACCAGCTGAGTCACAGGGGAAGCCCACATTAAAATGAAAAAAAAAAAATTAGGCATCAGAGGACTCTATCAACCCACAGAATGAAAGAAAATATTCACAGACCACATATCTGATAAGGTGAGAGTATCCAAATTCTATGAAGAACTACAATATAAACATTTTATTTAAAAAAACAATTAAAAAAATAAGCACAGGACTAGAATAGACATTTCTCCAAAGAACATATGTAAATGGATATTTAACACATGAAAAAACACTGAACAGCACTAGCCATTAGGGAAAGGAAAATGAAAATCACTGTGAAAGACCATCTCACGTGCATTAGGATGGCCACTACCCAAAAAAGAAGAGAGAGAAAAAGGATGGCAGGGGGGAAGGAGCAGGGAAGGGGGAGGGGAGAGAAGGGGAGGAGGGAAGGAAGAAAGACAGGAAAGGAGGGAGCGAGGGAGGAAAGACGGGAAATAATAACAAAGATGTGGAGAAACCAGAATCCTTATACACTGGTGATGGGAAGGTAAAATGGTGCAGCCCCTGTGGAAAACAGTATGGCAGTTGCTCAGAAAATTAAAAACAATAACTCCACATGGTCTAGCAATTCCACTTCTGGGTTTATACCAAAGGATCAAAAGCAGGGACACAAAGGGATACATGGTCACCCACGTTCACGGCTGCATCATTCACAAGAGCCTAAAGCAGGAAGCAACCTGAGCGTCTATCCTTGGATGAATGGATAAACAAAATGTGGCATGTCCATTCAGTGGAACGTGATTCAGCTTTGAAAAGGAAGGCCGTTGTGACACGTGATAACACCTGGACAAACCATGAGAACATCATGGAGCTCAGGGTCTATAAGTGAAATAAGCTAGTCACAAAAAGACAAATGCTGCATGATTCCACTTACTCCTCAGAGTAGTTGCATTCACAGGAACAAAAAGTAAAACGGTTCCTGCTAGGGGCAGGGTGGAGGAGAAAATCAGGAGTTATTTAATGATACAGACTTCTCGTTTTACAAGATGAAAGAATATTGAACATTAACTGCAATTAATTCACAAAAATGAATGTACTTAACACCACTGAACTGTACCTTTAAATGATTAAGCTGGTAAATTGTATGCTCTGTTTATTTGATCACAATTTAAAAAAATTTTAATATATATGAAGCAAATTCTACTATTGGCCTCAGGAGCTAAAACTAGAAGAAAACATTATGCCTTGTTTACCATTGTACGGGCCTCAGGCATATTCTGGGGTCTGACAAATGATGTACATTCAACAGAATTTGGGCAAAACAAAAGAAGTCCTCTAGAAGCTTTTCCCACGCAAAATGATCAAACTAAGAGCGTCATTGTTCTCAAAATATCTCAGTTCTTTGATCCTAAAAGCCTGTTCGCTAAAGAATAAAAGTAAGGGGAATAAGGTATACAGGAACTTGCTGTACTATCTTTGCAAGTCTTCTTTAAAATAGAAAGTTTACTTTTTAAGAATGACAGGGACGTGTCTATAGTTGCGGCATGTAAAGTGCTGTGCTAGTGACATGGAGAAAGGAAACACTCTTTGATGGTATATCCGGCATGGCTGACAACAAATGAAAACTAACAAAAACAGGCATATGAATAAGATTGGAAAGGAGTATGCAAAATACATTAAAAAAGGAACTTGTAACCAAATGAAGAAATTAGCAAGAAAAGCATCATAACCATAGGGATTTGATCAAGGCCAAAGTCCCTAGTCCCTCTTATGGGCCAACATCAATCACCATTCATACATTCTCTCCCACGAAAGCAGGAAACCAGATCGTGTGTGACATGCATCATGGCGAGAGAGAGAGGAGGGCCTGGGCCATCACAGGGAGCTATAACATTACAACTCCGGCCCAAGAGGCCTCCAGTGAGGAGTAATGCGATCGCCTGGCTCCTTTCCACTGCTCAAAGCCTTGGAGAAACAACTCTAAGTCACTTTTTTTTTTTTTCCAAATTCTGGAAAACCCCCAGTGAAATCAGAAACTTCACAGGAGTGGAGATTCAATACCAGGGCTTTGAAACGGTTTGACAAATGCATGGTTCCTTTTGATTACAAAGAGAAATGACCAGATGAAGTGAGGCAGGCTGGTTGGGTGGCAAGGGCAGAGGCTGTAACTCTGGGGACCCGGCTGTGTCACGGACAGAATGTGTGAGTTCAGACAGGTCATTCCCAAGCTCCTGGTCTTGGTTTTCCCATCTATAAACCGAGACTGGTCCACAGCCGTGGTTCTCAAACTTGAGCCTGGGTTGGAATCACCCGGAGGACTTGTTAAAGCAGAGTATTGGGTTCCACCCCCAGAGTTTCTAATTCGATAGGTCTGGGGCGGGGGGCCCAAATTTGCATCTCTAACAAGTTCTGAGGTAGACTGAATGCTGTTGGCCTGGGAACCCACCTGGAGAACCATTGACTTGGAACATCTCTGTCACTGACATTTCAAGAGTTGTGATAAGAACACCACATGCCTTCTCACCTCCTGCAGCCCTTCCTTCTTTCATCCATCCTCCCAACCATTTCTTTCTACAACAAACGTTTTAGGGACTCCTACTATACATGAGGAGCTTCCCAGTACAGTGGTAAAGAATCTGCCTGCCAATGCAGGAGACACAGGTAGACATGGGTTCAAGCCCTGGGTGGGGAAGATCCCCTGGAAGAGGAAGTGGCACTCCACTCCAGTATTCTTGCCTAGGCAATTCCATGGACAGAGAAGCCTGGCGGGGTCAGGGGGTCCAGGAGATCAAAAAGAATCGGACAGGACTGTGCAACAGAGCACACACACACTAGGCATGAGGCGTTTTGCCAGGCGCTCAAAGGTAAGCAAATAAGATCGCTGGAGAAACAAAATACATGCATATAACATTGCATAAATTGGGATGTGCAGAAGATATAGAGGAAAGAGCTGGCACCAGACGTCTCATCTGCATTGTGTGAAATCAGAAACCAGTGGAAGAGTAGCTAGAGTCCACTGCAAAGAAAGGACTGCAGTTGAGAAACCCTATTCCCAGGCAAGATGGTGCCCATGGGTCAAGGCAAAAGACAGAAAGATATGTGAAGATAAGCCGAATATAATTGTTTGACACCTCTTTGTTGTTCAAATAAGATCCAGGTACTCAGGGTTTAAAAACATCAATAAAACAAAGAAGATGTCCTTGGTGAGCTTAACCTTGTAGTGGGGAAGACAGGAAAGTAGGCAAATAAATGATAAACACAGAAGAAATGTCAGGAAGTGCCAAGTGCATGAGGTTGACGATGGTGGTCAGAAAAGGATTCTCTGAGAAGGTGAGAGCTGAACTGACAAAAAAAAATGATGGGAGAAAACTATCCACAGAACTCACCTGACAAAGAGCTTTAACCAAACAATCAGGAACCCTCTTAGAGAGGGAAGACAAAGAGGAAAGGGAGAAGCAATGAGCAATAAGCTTTGCAACAGATTGAAGGGGTAAATGGATGTATAATGGAAGGAAAGAGAGAAGGAAGGGAGGGAGGGGGTAAATGCATGGATGATAGATGGATGGATGGATAGATGGTGGATGATGGATGATGGAAGGAGGGATGGATGGATTATGGATGGATGCCTGAGTGAATGGATGAATAGTCCAGATTAATTGAAATAAGAACAAGATGATAGAAGTTATATCCAAATGGATGAAGATAAACTGTCTGGAAATGTGTAATTTACATGCTCTTTATAGACTTGTGATACAGACTAAAGCTGGGGATGGACTGAGTGAGGAGCAGAACAACCTTTCAAAGTTCTCATGGTAAAGAGACGGGTACTAGGGGAAAAGAGGGAAACAAATGCATTCTAAAGGTCTCATCTCTTTGGAATCGAGAGGAATGTGAGGGTCTTGGAGTGGGAAGCAATGTGTGAGAATGGAGTGATATGTGTCTGGTTATGAGAACGAGGAAAGGGAAGTTAGTTGTCAATAGAGTGGAAAAACACAGTAGAACGTTCAAGTTCTCCAAAGAGCAAACACTGTAAAAGGCAAATGAGTCAACAATTTGTAAAATAAATCATTATAATCATCCTAAAGAAAAACAGAAACAACAAAATCCAGAATATAAATCATTATAATTAGAATGATCTAAGTCTCCCATGAGTTAGTAAACAAAGATGGGAATTCTGAATTAAAACCAAAACCTAACTATACGATCTTTACATAAAACACACTTTTAACTGAATGACAACAGTGGAAAATAGGGAGGTGGACAGAAAGGAAGTAGGCAATGCAAACTCAAAGAAGGGAGGTAGAGCAATGTTGATGTCAGAACACACGGGATTTAAGAGTCACTGTAATACTTAGGATGAAGAATTCCTCCATCTTTATCATTACATGTGGGAAAAAACCATCATGAATGAGGAAGACATAATAATCAAATAACCCAAATAAAACCATTTTTGTGTATTTAACTGCTACTTTAAAAAAACAGTGAAAGATTTCAGAACTAGACAAATCTAGCAGACATAAGACAGGACATAGAGGAACTGAATCCACAATTGAATTAGAAGGTTCCCCAGTCACATTACTTGAGAATAATCCTAAAATGTTTAGTGTTGGCATAAGGGAGACCCCCTCCTCTATGTTAGATGCCCAGATCCCTCCTAGGAGTCTAGAACCTTAAACTATAGACTCTTAGAGGTTTGAAGGTACTGCAGAGTTAGTCTACATCCCCCATCTCATGCAAGGATGCTTCCCATTGCATCATGACCAGCACCTGTCTGGTCTCCACCTGAACGTGCCCAGGGCTGGGAGGCTCACCCTTTGCATCACCAGCTGCTGCTTAGATTAGAATGCTCTTCCCCACACGGAACTTCAGCCAGCACCCCAGAACCACCATCCTCTTTCCTGGCAATTCTGCCATCATTCACTCATTCCTTCATCCATCCATTCAACTATCCATTCATCCACTTGATGATTCAGTAAATATCAGCTGGCACTCATCGCATGTTAGGCCATGTGCCAGGAGCTCAGGTTATAAAGGGAAGCACATTCAAACAGGGTCTCTGCTTTGAAGAGCTCACCATCTGGTTAGATCAACAAACTGAATGACACAATCTCCTGCTTGAGAAATGCTAGGAAGAAAGTGAACAAGGTGTTATAAGAACACACAACCCAGAAGACCCACCTGGTCTGAAGGCAACATGAAAGGCTTCCCTGAAAAAATGACTCTCATTTCCTGCCAGCTCCACATCCTCTCTCTCCTGGACCGTCTGTACACCCCTTTCACTCCTCCTGGCGCCACCCCCTAGCGGCACCCATGTGATGCTCCAAGGGGGACACTCCACTTGCAGCCTGACTTCCTTTCCAATCAGTGCCCAACCACCATCAGCTTTTTAGGCAGCTGCATCATAAGGCTGAAATCCTGACATGAGGTTTGTGTTTTCTACTGGAGCAGAAACCCCATCCAAAAAACAAATGTGAGAGAATGCATGCAGTTAGGCAAAACTCTCCCACAGTGAGCCCAGGCTGAGCCTAGGGGATCGCTGTTCCCTTTCCTGGGGAAATTTCTCAAAACCCCTGCATCTTCACTGGCTCCAGAATTTTGCTGGTGTCACTGTCATGATCAGTTCTCTATATTCTGTGTATTCTTTTATCCTTTTTTAAATTCAAGGTAGCTTCCTGAGACCCTACATATTCTCCCTATATATGCATGCATGCTCAGATGTTCAGTCATGTCTGATTCTTTGCAACTCCATGGACTGTAGCCCTCCAGGCTGCTCTGTCCAGGGGATGGGATTCTCCAGGCAAGAATACTGGAGTGGGTTGCCCTGCTCTCTTCCAGGGGGTCGAACCCGAATCTCCTGCATTGCAGCAGATTCTTTACTGCTGAGTGCCTCCAGGGAAGCCCCCCCGTTGGGGCATCATCCTCCCCATTTAACAAATGAGGAAACTGAGGCAGAAAAGTGAGGCTACATGCAGGGGGGTGGGCGGGGAGCTCTTAGCCCTTGTGCTCTGAGGCCCCTCACTGTCTGCACCATCCTTGCCCCCTCTTGCAGCTCTTCATACAGGGGCCACAGCTGAGCATCCTGCTGTCCCCAGAGTCCACCAGTGCCCCAGAGCTCGGTCCAGGCTGTTGAACCAAACCAGATCAAAGTTTCTGCCCAGCCACTACAAAAGGTGTCCCCATGCTGTGGGCTCTGCTATTCTCTGCATGTTCCAAAGATCCCTCCGCTGGGTGGAGAGGACAGAAGTCACATGAAGTGTCACCCTCTAATATCACAAGGAGCAGCCCTCTTCTCTTTCTTGCTCTGTCTGAATGTTTCCAGTGACAGGGGCTCAACTCTCCCCCGGATGATGCCCTTTCAGCTTCTTGGTCCAGACGATGAAGGTGATAATATCCACCTCAAGAACTACTGTGAGACTGGAAATATTACAGTAAGTGCAAGAAGCTGATCACCAACATGACCTACTAGGTGATTCCATTCACTAAAATGTCTAAAACGTCCAAGCCAGGCAAATCTAGAGATAGAAAGTAGATTCATGGTTATCTATTCCTGGGGTAGGTAGCGGGTAAAGGCTCTCAGGGGGTAAGAGGTATCAAGGGGTAAGAGCTAAAGCACACATGCTTCTATTTGAGATGATAAAATGTTCTAAAAACTGACTGTGGTGATAGTTGCATATATCCGTGAATAGCCCACAACCCATCAGCTTGTGCCGGAGGAGGCACTGGCAACCCACTCCAGCACTCTTGCCTGGAAAATCCCACGGACGGAGGAGCCTGGTGGGCTGCAGTCCATGGGGTCTCCAAGAGTCGGACATGACTGAGCGACTTCACTTTCACTTTTCACTTTCATGCATTGGAGAAGGAAAAGGCAACCCACTCCAGTGTTCTTGCCTGGAGAATCCCAGGGATGGGAGCTTGGTGGGCTGCCTTCTATGGGGTCGCACAGAGTCGGACACGACTGAGCAACTTCACTTTCATTTTTCACTTTCCTGCATTGGAGAAAGAAATGGCAACCCACTCCAGTGTTCTTGCCTGGAGAATCCCAGGGACGGTGGAGCCTGGTGGGCTGCCGTCTATGGGGTCGCACAGAGTCGGACACGACTGAAGTGACTCAGCAGTAGCAGCAGCTTGCGCGCTTTGTGTGTGTCTATGTGTCAGTCACTCAGTTGTGTCTCTTTGCGACCCCATGGACTATAGTCTGCCAGGCTCCTCTGTCTATGGAATTCTCCAGACAATAATAATAATACTGGAGTGGGTTGCCATTCCCTTTTCCAGGGGATCTTCCCAGCCCAGGAATCAAACCCACGTCTCCTGCACTGCAGGCAGATTCTTTAAACGGGTGAATTGTAGATTATGTGGACTATGTCTCAAGTGGGCTACTGTTTAAGAAACAGGAGAAGAATTGCTGGGCACACTGACACGTGCTCACTATACCCGCGGCAGGAACAGAAGCCCAGGGAAACAAGGGGTGTCTGCAGAGGCGTGAGGTGATCAGATTGAGATGAGCACGCATCCCGAGGAGGGAGACAACCTGAAGCCCAGCGTCATGTTCATGAACTTGCCGCATCCACCCGGAAGTCAGCAGGGTGGACTGGAATCCCACGGGGACCCACCCTGACCGCCCCCTCCTTAGCCGCAACAGACACTGCCGCAGGGCTGCACGCTGGGTTTCGCAACCCTGCCAAGCATCCTCCAGGAGTTTCTGTGAGTCCGGGCTGTACTCCAGACTGTGGGCTCCCAGCGTTCAGAGGCAGTTGCATCCTTGGGTCCTGGAGCCTTCATACCTTGCCTCTCCCTCCTCCTCTGTTCCCTGCCACCACCTGACGGGCACGCCTCTCTGCACACAGGTGCTTGGAAGCAACTCTTTCTGCAACCTTCAATTTCTCACACATGGAGACGGCCTCTTTCTGAGATCCATCGCTGCGTCCCCACCTTTATCTCTACAGCCACCTGTCCTGGGCACGTCTTACAGATGCAGCTCGCTTTACTTGCAGCCCCAACAGATAAGGACCACGGTGCTCAGAGCAGATGGAGAGGCAATGTGCCGGGTACACGGATGCACCTCGTTTTAAGTATAAAAGCACTTTGTAAGAATGTCTATATGTGTATAACTGGGTCACTTTGCTGTACTGCAGAGATTGGTGCAACACTGCAAACCAACTATAATTCAATTTTTAAAAAGGAAGAAAAAAAGAAGTAAAGATTATAGCTAATCAATTATTGTTCAGGAGAGGGCAGAGAAGTAACCAACGACTCTTCTCCTAAGCTCTCTTTGCTTTAAAAAAAAAAAAAAACAGAAACGAAAGAAAGCAAAGCGGGGGGGCACTTGGTAAAAATCTGATCTCATAAAAGGAGTAGATTTGGGAGTGACCATTCACACACACAAAGAAAGCATCACCGTGACAAACAACTGGGACAATACCTCTAACCAGCATTCTGAACGCACTCAATAAACGTGGCTATTAGTCCTACTGTCGTCATTGACATGATTTTGTGTTAATAACAGTGTCATGATTTTGTGTTAAAAAACACTTCTCTGGGCTTGACACAGGCCGGAAATCAGGAAAAAAACTTCCCATCACCACTGCAGTCTTTCGAGAGACCAGAAACAGAAGAGAAACAGGACCTTGGTAATTAACAGGATGAAACAGCTACTCATGGGGTTTTCCTGTCACTGAGCACCAGGGTTGGCATGAGATGTCCTGCTGCTGCCACTTCTTCCAGAAGAAATCAGTCTCTTTACGCAGCATATAGAGGATCTGGATGAATAATTCATCCTTCCTGCTGATTTTTTATGATAGTCAATGATTTTTGTTCCCAAAAAAGTCTTCCCTTTCTCATACACAGTAGGTGAGACAGAATGTCTTCTGCTCAAAGAAATGTTTCACAGCCCATACCAAGACCCAAAAACTTTCTCTGGAAAACCTCAGTGTCCAGAATTCCACAGGCTGGCTCTTCGTCAGAGCTGCAGACTTCCAAGACCAACACAGGACCCAGGGCAGAGCTAAGTCAAACCTGTCTTTCCAGCTGGGATTCCAAGGAAAACCTCAGTCTCTGCTTCAGCTAAAGGCACTTCCCTTGGCACTGTGGCTTCCTAGTGTACTTTTGAGATGATTAAGCTCTTGTTTCTTTGATAAACCACAGCTCATTTACAGGGGTAGACAGTGCTTTGCAAACCGCTTTCAGGCAACATCTCCCAGCTCCTTCCCTGAGAGGCAGACAGGATTCTTATTTTACTGATGAGGAAACTGGGACTCAGAAAGGCAAGGGTAACAGAGCTGAGTTATCAAGCCATGCCCTCAGAGTCAGCGCCACTTCCATCATCCACATGCCTCACCTGAAAAGTTCTGTTATCATGGAGCAACTTGCTGAGTGTCTAAACAGCCACACCATTTATTGAGCACCTACTACGTGCTCTCTCGACATTGCCTCTTTTATTCCATCTCTGCCTGATGTCTAATGGACATCTCAGATGTAACACATCCACAGGAGGAGTCCTGATTCTGCATTCCCACCGCTATTCCTCCTTCTGTCTTCCTAGTCTTGGGACATGGCAGTACCACCCACCCATTGACTGGGACCCCAATGCTCAGAGTCTTCCTGGAAGGAGGGAAAGAAAGAGGAGGGAAGAGAGAGGAAGAGCAGGGCAGGGGAGGGAGAGAAGAAGGAAGGAGGAGGGGAGGGTGGGAGAAAGAAAAGACAGAAGGAGGGAGAGTGGGGGAGGAAGAGAGAAAGGAAAGAAGGGAGGAGGGTGGATGGGAAAGGGAGGGGAAGGGAAGGGTTGGATTAGGGGAGAAGAAAAAGAAGGGAAGAAAGAAGGACAGAAGGATGGAGGAGGAAGGAAGTGAGGGAAAGACCAAGGGAAGATTCTGCCACTACAGAGAAGCATATTTCAAAAGCCTGTGAGTGATATTTTTGAGCCTAAGTCAACAGCCTCAAAGCAACATTCCATTCTTTTTGCCTGTTTGTTTGCTATGGCGCTGGATTCACTGCCGTTTATAGGGTCACAAAACCATGAACTTCCCTGAAACAACCACATTCAGAGCAGGAATTTGGGCCACCTTGGAGTTGTCTGTAGTTTTTCCAAAGGCAAGATGAACTAGACACAGTCCCTGAGCCTAAGAAACCTCAAATCTCATCTGGATGACCAGGCTCATATCCAACTAGTCATAAGACAAGGCAGAAATTCACAAAGGCCAAAAGAGCTCTACGTAGAGCCATGGTGACCCATGGGAGTGAGGAGTAATTCCTGCCAGGTGTGTGGAGAAGGTGGCGTTGGAGCCAGATCTTTGAAGGAACGACACACCATGATGGGAACTTAAAGCCTTTGAGACTGGAGCACAGAATGAGGACAACGGAATCACCTGGGACCAGATCAGAGAGAGCCTTCAACGCCAGGATAGGGAGTGTGGCCTCCGTCACGGGGTCAGTGGAACCATGGTAGGGCTTTAAACAAGGAAAGAAAGATGTGAATAGGTTTGTGTAACCGTAGTTCCAACGTCGGAATATAAGGCAAGAGCCTGAAGGCGGAGGGAGAGAGAAAAGAAGTGAAGGTTGCGGGTGGGGGGCGCAGAAAGATGGACAGGAAGACGGAGGCAGAAAAGACTAAAGGAGGGAGGCGGAAGGGGTCGATGGTGCGGAGATACTGCGTGTCTGCAGCTAGCGGGCGAGCAGGCTGGTTTCGCGGTGCGCTCGCGCGCCCGCCGCCTGTTGGCGGCGTCGGGGACTCACCGCGGAGCCAGCGCGCGCCGGCGTACGCGTCCTTGGGGCGGATGAGGCGGCGGTGCGCGGCGCTGCGGCGCACGTACCACGCCATCCACAGCAGCTGCAGCAGCATGAGCGCCGTGAGGAAGCAGAGCAGGTCCCTCTTCCCCACGCCCGAGGCGTGCACGGCCCAGGCCAGCAGGAACAGCAGCCCCGCCACGAACACGTTCAGCGCGTACTGGCTGCTCAGGGCCTCGGCCAGCTTCTGCGGGAAGCTGGCGCGGACGGCGCCCCGCCGAGGGGCCGGGGACCCCGGGGACCCCGGGGCCAGGAACGGTGACGGCGGGGGGGCCGCGGGCCAGGACAAGCCCCTTTCCGAGTCGCTCGGAGCCGCCAGGAGAGCGGCAGGCGCCCCTTGGCCCTCCGGCATCACTGAGTGACCCTCACCTAGTCTCTCCTCGGGGACGGCTGCGACCTGCGCCCCACCCGCTGCCCCCGTCCTCCCCTGCCCTAGCCCCGAGGGGCCTCGGCCGATCAGCCCCCCTGTCCTGATCACCCGCGGACACCTGGTCTCCCGCCTTCTGCCTCCCTGCCCTCGGTCAAGGCGCTCACCCAATCCACTTACCACGTCCCCACCCCGCTGACCCCGGCTTCTTCCAGATCCGCTATGCTCTAAGTGCACACTGCCCACTTCCCCTCCCTCCGCAAGGTCCGGGGCAACCCTTCCCAGCACCCTGGACCCACGCGGGCCCCCCACCCGCCCCCGATGCCTCGGCGGGGCTCCTGCCCTGCCCCGACGGCCGCGCGTCCGTCCTCCAGCTCCCCAGCCCAGCGCGTCGGAACCCGCCCGCTGTGCGCTGCTCTGTCGTCCCCTCAGCCGACGCCGGCTGACCCAGCCCTGCTCGGGCGACAGGCGGCTCCCGGAGCTGGGGTGCGGGGGAGCGAGGGGTCGTCCAGAGCCGGCCGGAGAGGGTGGGCACGGGGGCGTGGCAGCCCTGGAACCGCGAGCCCCGAGGATGAGTGCGCGGCTCCGGTGCCGCTGCGTCTGCGTGGCGGCCCGCGGAAGTCTAGGTGAGCCGGCAGGTGTCCGTGTGCGTGAGTCTGCCTGTCCTCGTCCCTGCGTGTCTCTGTCTGTGTTCTCTGTGCGGGGTCTCTCTGTCTGTCTTTGGGTGTGCCTGGTTGGGGCGGGGAGGATGAGGGGGTGGCAGTGCCCGTCCCTACGTCTATTACTATGGGGATGACGTGTCTTTTTTGCTCGTGTCTCTGTTCGTCCGTCTGCCTGGTGTCCCTGTGTGTCTGCCAGGAGACGCCCAGAAGCGGATAAAGACGGGAGCCACTTCCCAGGAAAAGATCATCTCTCTCCCTCCTCCAAAAGCATGGGGAGCTGCTTCTGGACTGAGCCGAGCTGAGGCTGGGGGCTGCCCCGGGGTCCTCCCTGGAACGCGAGGCCCAAGACCCCTCCCTCAGTTCCCTCCCCACCCCCTACTCCACCGCCCGAAGGAGACTTTGTCCGACAGGTGCCCCTCTCCGGAGGTCTTCAGGCGTGTCTGAGATCCGGGCTAGAGCAGGGAGCTGGGAAGGACCGCTGGCGGCGGGGATGGAACCTAGGAAGGGCGGGCAGGGCTCACAGCAAGCCAAAGTGCAGTAACAGAGGGCTCGGCGCCCCGGAGACACCCTCTTGCCCTTGGTTTAACATCCTGTTGTTTGCCGTTTTAAAATTCTTAATTTTGAACCAGAGGACCCACATTTTCATTTTCCAGTGGATCCAGCAAATTGCATGGCTGGTTCCGACTGCCAGAGGGTCCTGGCTGCAGGGAGCCCCGGGCTGGGAGTCAATCTGAGGACTCCGCGATCATTCATGTTTTCACTTTGTTCATTCACTTATGTGGTGGATACTCATTTATCCTTCATTGAATTAGTTGCCTGACTCTGCTCTAAGTGTAGGGGATTCAGCTCTGAAAGAGTATCGTAATGGAACTCACCTTCTAGTGGAGACACCCTCGTGGGACAAGTACTTAACTGTCTGGAAAGGGGGAGAGAATCTCACGTGAGACTCAGCCCTGTCTTGCAGGAGCCCATGACCCAGGGCTGTCTGGATGGGGAGGGCTGGAGGAGCCCTGAGTCTGCCAAGCCAGGTGAGAGGTTCCCAGAGGAGGCAGCACCTGAACAGTCTTGGGAGAAGTAGCAGTTGGCCAGGTGACATAGGAGGGCAGGAGAGGGGGTTACAGAGAGAGGCTGGAGCACATGCACAGAAATGAGTGCAAAAAGGCAGGGACTGACCATCAGGCACCGTGTCCACCCGTCCGAAGCTTAGAGTGTGCCCTTCACCTGGGTGTCCCCAGAGCTAAGCCAAGTGGCTGTCAGTAAATAAACCAAGGAGTTAGTGAATGCACAGGTGGATGGAGGCTGTATGACTGAATAAGTAAGCCAGGCGTCATCTTCTCATCAGACTGATGGGGGGAGTGCGATCCAATGAGTCCTCCCCACTGTGCTCCAGCCCCTGACCTTGCTTTGTTTTCCTTCTTTGTATCGAGTTACCTGGAATGTGTGTATTTCTGGGGCCTGTCTCTCCCATTGTAATAAAAGCTCTATGCGAAGGCATGGCCTGTCTGATCCACTGCTGTATCTCCATCACATTGAACAGTGGTACCCAGCACATGGTAGGGGCTCAATCGATACCTATTGAATTCTCTCTCCCCACAAAAGATGTTGAAGTACCATGGACGGTAGCCCACCCAACTCCTCTGTCCATGAAATTCTCCAGGCAAGAATACTGGAGTGGGTAGCCATTCCCTTCTCCAGTGGATCTTCCCAACCCCAGGATCGAACCTGCATTGCAGGCAGATTCTTTACCTTTTGAGCCCCCAGAGGAGCCCTGAAGTACCTGTGAATGGAAACTTGTTTGGAAATAAAGACTTTGCAAAAGATCAAGTTAAGGTAATAGGGTGGGTCCCATTCAGTAGGACTGCATCTTTATTTTAAAAAGCAAACTTTGAAGATAGACACCTATGGAGGGAGGAGAATGTGAAGATACAGGAAGAATACCATCTACAAGTCAAGGGTTATCTGAGGCTACCATAAACTAGGAGGGGCCTGGAACAGATTTTTCCCTCTCAGCCCTCAGAGGGAACCAACTCTGTCGACACCTTGATCTTGGACTTCTAGTCTTGAGAATTGTGGACTATAAATTTCTGTTGTTTATGTCATCCAGTGTGGTCTTTGTTAGAACAGTCGTGGGAAAATAAGACATCCAGCGTATTCCTTCTGTGGTCCCCTGGGGACCTATCTTCCTCTCCATTCCTCTCTTTCCCACGTGGTATAATCTATCTTTTAACTGTCTTTCCTATTCTGAACTCCCTAAAGGCAAGAACTGGACTTCCCTGATGGCCTCCTGGGTAAAGAATCAGCCTGCAATGCAGGAGATAACAGGAGAGGCAAGTTCAGTCCCTGGGTTGGGAAGATCCCCTGGAGGAGGAAATGGCAACCCACTCCAGTATTCTTGCCTGGGAAATCCCATGGACAGAGGAGCCGGCAGACAACAGTCTGAAGGGTTGCAGAGTCAGACATGACCGAGTAACTAAACACAACACACACACACACACACACACACACACACACACAAAAGCAAGATCTACATTTGGTTCATTCAGCTTTCTTTATAGTCCCACTCTCACATCCATACATTGAAGAAGGAATTCATAGGGCCTGGACTCCATCTCAGGCCTGTCCGTGCTGATCGTACTCGGCCACCTCTCCAATGGACTCTGAGCTCTGTGCTTAGCGCCTATGGGAACGACAATGGAAGGATAAGACACCCCTCTGGGCAGCAGAATCTTGAAGATCATATCCAAGTTGCTCATCACCTAAGAGAAAACATACCCTAATCACCCCTGCCTCCAGACAGGTCATAAAATTTTTCCGTATCTATCGGAATGTAACCATAGGCTTATCAATTATTAACTGGTTGGGATGTGACCACGGGCTTATTGATTATTAACTGTTTGAACACATAACACATGAATGATGAGGTTATTGTAGTTGTATTTACCCTTCCTTTGTTTATGTAAGACTCAAGGAATTTGGAGTGGTGGGTTTGGACATGTACACATGGAGTATAAAAGATCTTCACAAATGCTGGTCAGGGTCCTTGGCTAAGAGGAGACTCTGCCTTGGGCCCGCCGGTGTAATAAACTGCACTCCACTATCTGCATTGTCCTTCTGAGCGAGTTCGTTTCCCAGAAAGCGTGACTGTAACATTTGGTGCATTGGCTGGGAAACTCCTCACTTGGAGGAGACAGGTCTCATTTGAGGCCACCCCGAGGATTTGTAGCTTGAATCTCCTAGAGGGCGGAAGGCGCCTCGCCCCTCTGGAAGAATTCGGCCTTTCATCGCCCGGTTTCTTTGCTTTCGCAGGTAGTGGACGGGAGCAGGGGAACTGAGCTCTCAGGTGAGGAGGAACCCACCCGGTTGGGTGGAAGAGGGGGCCTGATCACCCCCCTGGAAGGGACTAGAAGGGGCGGGGACCCACAGGAGCCTGGAATAGGCAGGCGGCGATTGCTTGGTACACAGGTTGACGAGCGTGCTAGGGTTTAGGAAGGAAATTTATGAAGATCATTTAGGAGGTGTGTCCACGCCGTGTCTCGGGAAAAATTACTACCAAGCGATCGCCAGGGGATTTTTAGGATACGAAACTGGTCCTTGTATGCTCATATTCTGCCCTCCCCCAGGAGGTGTCCCATCTGCTGTGAAATTCTTGACCCCCTCGGAATTGTTAGGCTAGAAGGAGGGGGATACATAAGTGGGTATGAATTGGCTTTTCCGGAGATGGCTGAGACATGGGATATATAACCCACCTGTGTTTTCATCCGCACCTGATCAAGCCCACCAAGGCAGAATGGACTTTAAGGGAGAAACAGTCTTGGACCATGTGATGTTCTGGTTCAGCTGTGCTGACCAGCAGGTGAAGACACGCCGATCCCCCTGGGATCTGGCAGGTGAGGCTCTTCTCACCCCAATTAGGAAGGAGGCAGAATGGCAATTTAAGTGTCATTGAGTGGAAATATCAGAAGTACACAGGGTACTGAGAACTTGGTAGATAAAACGAAAAGGAAAAGTAGAAGAAAGTCCGAGGAGGTAAGCAAGATGGGGGGAAGTGAATCTAAGGCAACTGTATTGTAGTGCATGATTAAAAATTTAAAGGGATTAGGAGGAGACTATGGGGTGAAGATGAAGCCTAACTGTGAGGTTGAATGGCCCCCTATGGGAGTAGGATGGCCACCAGAGAACACCATGAACTCAAAAATAGTAGAAGCAGTCTATCCAGTAGTCACAGGAGAGCCAGGACACCTGGATCAATATCCATATACTGACTCATAGCTAGGGTTAGCTAAAGACCCTCCTACTTGGACAAGGTTCTGTATTCAGAAGGGAAATGGAAAAATATTAATGACACAAAAACTGACTGATGATAAAAAAGGAAGTTCTACAGGATTTGGATGGGGATGACCTGGCCCCTCCCCCATACTGGATGATGACACGCCTGCCTCCCAGTGCTCCACCAGGACCGGAGGCCACCTTAATGCCCGATCCAGGGCCAGGTGACGTTCCTGCAGCAGCCGCTGCTCTTCCACCAGCTCTCCTGGAGGTCCTAGAGCCGCCGTTTTGGCAGGCTCCGATCCTGGTGACAGAAACCTCTGGCCAACACTTCCAGGATCTGGCTCCAGCTGAACTGCCCAAGCTATACCTGCCTCTCCCGGTGAAACCAGTGTGCCTGGTGCGAGGTTTTGGCCACTGGAAGAATGAATGCCCTAAGGCAAGGAAGGAAGAGGAAGCTCCCGCAGTTGTGG
Source organism: Cervus canadensis (assembly GCF_019320065.1). Classification (NCBI taxonomy): domain Eukaryota; kingdom Metazoa; phylum Chordata; class Mammalia; order Artiodactyla; family Cervidae; genus Cervus; species Cervus canadensis. The sequence continues at coordinate 41,007,412 of NC_057411.1, read as the reverse complement.
GGCTTGCTGACTTGGAAATTAACTAGGGCTGCCGGGGCTCAGAGATATCAGGTCCCCGAGAGCCCATGGTAACCTTAAAAGTGGGGACCAAAACATTGACTTCACGGTGGATACAGGAGCAGAACTGTCGGTAGTAACAAAACCTGTGGCACCTCTGTCCAAAAAGACTACCACTGTTACTGGGGTATCGGAAGAAGAGATGATTAAATCGTTTTGCCAGCCCAGAAAATGTCAGATGGGGGGGGGGGGTGGGGAGGGCGGCACCAAGTGATTCATGAATTCCTCTACGTTCCTGAGTGCCCAGTACCCCTGTTGGGAAGAGACTTGCTCTCCAAACTAGGAGCACAAGTGACTTTCTCCCCTGAGGAGAGACCCACCTTCCAGATGGGCACTATGACTTATTTGCTCTCTCTCTCTCAATACCACCCCAAGATGAGTGGAAGTTGCATGAGCCTCTGAAGGCAGAACCGGGTGGGCCAGAAGAGCATGAGGGAGCTAACTCAATTATTCCCTGAGGTCTGGGCGGAAGACCACCCCCCCTCCCCCCAGGCTGGCTGAACATCAAGCCCCAGTGATAATAGAACTCAAACCAGGCACCATCCCAGTTAGAAAGTGCCAGTACCCGCTACTGATAGAGGCCTGGGTCGGCATACTGCCCCACATCAATAGATTGAAACAAGCAGGCATTCTAACAGAGTGCCAGTCGGCTTGGAATATGCCAATCCTGCCAGTCAAAAGGGAAGGAGGACAGGACTATAGGCCTGTACAAGATCTCAGGCTAGTCAACCAGGCTACTGTGACTTTACACCCCACTGTTCCAAACCCCTACACCGTACTTAGCCTCCTCCCACCGAGGACTAAAGTTTACACTTGCCTAGATCTCAAGGATACCTTCTGCATACGCCTCACCTCAGCGTCACAGCCCATCTTTGCCTTTGAATGGGAAGATCCAGTCGGGAGCACCAAACAACAGCTCACCTGGACCCCCCGACAGGGTTTAAGAACTCCCCAGCCATCTCTGGGGAAGCCTTGGCTTCTGACCTGGACTCATTCCATCCGGAAGAGTATGGATGTCGGCTCCTACAATACGGGGATGACCTGCTGCTGGCTGCCAAGACCAAGGAAAAATGCTGGAAAGGCACAAATGCACTGCTCCAGCTGCTGATGGAAGCAGGTTACCCGGTGTCGAAGAAGAAGGCACAGATCTGCAAGGAGGAGGTAAGGTATCTGGGGTTTGTTTTTAAAAAGGGCTCAAGGTTCCAGACCCTAATTGGGTCCTATATACTGATGGCACTAGCCTGATAAAACAAGGACAACGGCTGTCAGGTTAGTCAAAGCAGAAGGGGCCATCAAGACTGAAAAGGAATGGTGGGAATTGCCAAGTGGCAAATTATTGGTACTGGAAGAGCTGGCACACACTCTGGTAAGCCAGACACACCAAGCGACCCACCTAGGCCATGCTGCCTGCTCACAGGTGAATGCTGCCTCTCAGGCATTCAGACAAAAACCTCCGGGTATTCAGCTGAAAGGCACGCTGCCCTTTGAACACCTGGGAGTGGACTTCACTGAAATGAAACCTCACCAACACTACCGTTACCTGCTGATCATGGTATGTATGTTCTCAGGATGAGTAGAAACTTCTCTACCTGGACTGAAAGAGCATCAGAAGTAGCCTGGTGCCTGCTTAGGGAAATAGTTCCCAGATTTGGATTTCCTACCAGCATTGGATCAGGCAATGGCCCGGCTTTTGTAGCTGATTTAGTACAACAAGTAAGCAAAACTTTAAACATCAAATGGTAACTGCACACTGCATATAGGCACAGAGTTCTGAGATGGTGGAATGAACCAACTGGACACTGAAAAAGACTCTCCACGTGGATCAGAGCAGCAGAAAGACTGACTGCTCCTGGGTGGACTTGCTTCCGAGGGCTCTGCTCAGACTCAGGATGACCCCACAGTCCCAAGGCTATTCTCCATACGAAATTGTGTATGGGGGGCCCCCTCCCATAATAAAACAGGTGTCAACAAATTTGCCTCAGGTAAGGGGGGATAGGATTTCACAGCAGATGGAACTGGGTAAGGTAATAAATTGGGTAACTAAGTTTGTACAAGAAAGGGTGCCGTTTCCCCCTTGGGGAACAGATTCATGGTTTATGCTTGGTGACCAAGTTTGGGTCAAAGATTGGAAACATGATTTGCTAGCCCCTTGGTGAAAGGGCCCTTATGTTATTCTAACTACCCCTGCTGCAGTTAAAGTTGCAGGTATTGTCCCTTGGATCCATCATACGAGGGTGAAGAGAACATACCATGCAGACCCAGGAAATGCTGAGTGGACTGCACAGAGGGACCCCACTGACCCTTGAGAGACTAAGACCATCCTTAAGAAGAAGGAAAAGAAAATCCCGGACGAGCCCCTTCAGGATGAAGCCGCACAATCCACTCCTGCTGCTTGGCCTCATCAACGTGATTTTGAATTTAACTTCTGTCTCAACTCAGGACAATGTTTTCATCTCATGGGCACATTCCTACGCGGACTTCCACAACACCTACAACTGCTGGGTATGTGGGACTATGCCTCTGTCTGTGATGGATGGGCTTCCTTGGTGGGCGTCACCACTCCACCAACGAGATTTTAAACCACTCTGCTCTTTTCTGGGATGACAAAAAGAGACTTTCCTCTCTCTTGTCAATCATAACCTCTCGTTGCTCTCTTGGTATAAGACCTACAGTCAATAGACTCGGGTCATGGGGCTACATTTGATATAAATGCCAGTGTAACAAAAGCCTAACCTACAACAAGCCCCAGTAAATCTACCTTATTTACATGCTAGGTGGACAAGATCTGTGTTTCAATGGTATGAGTATATTGCTGCCTTATTTGTACCCTCTATAGGGACAACAGATATTATGATTAAAGTAGAGGCCTTGACTAATTTCACAAAACAGGCCCTCCTAGATAGAACAAAAGCCATCCAAGCCTTAAATGAAGAGCAAATCCAAATGAGGAAGGCAGTAATTCAAAATAGGATGGCATTAGACATACTCACAGCAGTCCAAGGGGGGACTTGCACCATAATTAAAGTTGAATGTTGTGTATACATGCCTGATCTGTCCGAAAATGTATCTACTGCCTTGGAGGATATGCAAAATCAAGTGAAAGCCATGTCTAATGACAATATTCCCTTTTGGACTTCGGTCCTGTCCTGGGTAGAGGGAGACTGGTGGAAAACCATTGTAACTGTTGTTATAGTAATCTTAATCATACTGCTCTGTGGGCCCTGCTTCCTACAATGCCTTGTGAATTTTGTAACCCAGAGGTTGATAGCATTCTCTCATGTGGGCGGCCGGAGAGCTAAGGTACAATATATCTCAATGAATGATGCTCGTTATGGAAACTAAGAGCATCAAGAGGGGGGAATGAGGAAGGAATTCATAGGGCCTGGACTCCATCTCAGGCCTGTCCATGCTGATCGTACTCGGCCACCTCTCCAGTGGACTCTGAGCTCTGTGCTTAGCGCCTATGGGAATGACAATGGAAGGGTAAGACCCCCCTCTGGGCAGGGGAATCTTGAAGATCATATCCAGGTTACTCATAGCCTAAGAGGAAACATACCCTAATCATCCCTGCCTCCAGACAGGTCATAACTTTTCTCCATATCGGAATGTAACCACAGGCTTATCGATTATTAACTGGTTGGGATGTGACTGCAGGCTTATTGATTATTAACTGTTTGAACACATAACACATAAATGATGAGGTTATTGTAGTTCTATTTACCCTTCCTTTGTTTACGTAAGACTCAAGGAATTTGGGGTGGTGGGTTTGGACACGTACACGTGGGGTATAAAAGATTTTCACAAATGCTGGTCGGGGTCCTTGGCTAAGAGGAGACTCTGCCTTGGGCCTGCCAGTGTAATAAACTGCACTCCACTATCTGCATTGTCCTTCTGAGTGAGTTTGTTTCCCAGAAAGCGTGACTATAACAACATGACTACTGGAAAAGCCATAGCTCTGACTATATAGACCTTTGTTGGCAAAGTGATATCTCTCCTTTTTAATATGCTGTCTAGGTTTGTCATAGCTTTTCTTCCAAAAAGCAAACATCTTTTAATTTCATGGGTACAGTCACTATCTGCAATGACTTTGGAGCCCAAGAAAATAAAGTCTGTCACTGTTTCCATTATTTCCCTATCTATTTGCCATAAAGTGATGGGATCCAATGCCATGATCTTAGTTTTCTGAATGTTGAGCTTTAAGCCAGCTTTTTCACTCTCCTCTTTCACCTTCAAGAGGCACTTTAGTTCCTCTTCACTTTTAGCCATTAGAGTGGTGTCATCTGCATATCTGAGGTTATTGATATTTCTCCTGGCAATCTTGATTCCAGCTTATGTTTCATCCAGCCTGGCATTTCTCATGATGTATTCTACAGATAAGTTAAATAGGCAGGGTGATGTACTCCTTTTCCAAATTGGAACCAGTCAGTTGTTTCATGTCTGGTTCTAACTGTTGCTTCTCGACTTGCATACAGGTTTCTCAGGAGGCAGGTAAGATGGCCTGATAGTCCCATCTCTTTAAGAATTTTCCATAGTTTGTTGTGACCCACACAGTCAAAGGCTTTGGCATAATCAATAAAGCAGATGTTTTTCTGGAATTCTCTTGCTTTTTCTGTGATCCAATGGATATTGGCAATTTGATCTCTGGTTCCCCTGCCTTTTCTAAATCCAGCTTGTATATCTGGAAGTTCTTGGTTCATGTACTGTTGAAGTCTAGCTTGAAAGATTTTAAGCATTACCTTGCTAGCATGTGAAATGAGTGCAACTGTGCAGTAGTTTAAACATTCTTTGGCATTGCCCTCCTTTGGGATTGGGATGAAAACTGACGTTTTCCAGTCCTGTGGCCACTGTTGAGTTTTCCAAATTTGCTGGCATATTGAGTGCAGCACTTTAACAGCATCTTTTAGGATTTGAAATAGCTCACTTATCCACTTTTAATCCAGCACCACCAGGATCACACACTCCTGACATTTATCATTATGTTATTCAGGTCCTGAAGTAACTTTGCCATGTATGGATCCCTCTCTCTTACTTAGTGGGCCAGCGCATCCCCAGTAAGGCTAGTTTAGTATTTGATCCAGGATAATGGTTGAGTGGCCAGGAGGGACATGGGACAAATCCTGAAGAGAGCAAGCATTGCTTTGTGAGGTTCCTACCTCCTCTGGAACCCTCATAGGCCCTTGGGCTTCCCTCGTAGCTCAGTTGGTAAAGAGTCTGCCTGCAATGCAGGAGACCCAGGTTCAATTCCTGGGTCAGGAAGATCCCTTAGAGCAGGAAATGGCAACCCACACCAGTATCCTTGCCTAGAGAATCCCATGGACAGAGAAGCCTGGCAGGCTACAGTCTGTGGGGTCGCAAGAGTCGGGCATGACTAAGCACACACATACCTCCTCTGGGGCCTCCACATGGTCTTCAAGCAAGGAACAGCTCTGTCACCCAGAAGGAGAGGTGGCTCTTCTGTTGATCCAGAAGGTTCTGAGGAATCTAGGAGTGCAAGGTTCTCACGTGCATTTCACCAGGATCCCCATCTCAGTTCTCAAAGTCCTGCTCCTTCCCTATCAGGGCTCTGACCTTGGTGGAACATAGTTTCCTAGACTGAGAATTCAGCCTTTTCTGCCCTTCTACCCCTCACAGTTCAGTTCTGTGCTGACCCTTAGCTGTGTCGACCCTTCAGCTCCAGAAAGTAAAGATTTCTTTAAATGCTACAAAGAAGCTATTCTATTTCTCACTCTTTGAGAATTATCTTAGTGGACAGCACTGCTGGCCTCCACTAAAAGATGACACAGAGGGTGGAATAGAGCCCAGAGGGCAGAGCCTAAAGCTTTGCACATCCTAACAGGCAGCCCTGGTCCCTAGTCAATAGAGGGGGACTTGTGCCCAGGTGGCGTTCAGGACTTTTAGGGACCAGAGGCCATATGCCTTGTTTACCTATTTCTGAATGGGAATGTTATTGTGAGCACCCTATGGCCACCTCATCCCTTTATGTTTGGTGTATAATTGGCAGGCAACTTATCTTCAAAGGGGCTTCCCTGGTGGTTCAAACGGTAAAGAAACTGCCCGTCAATGCAGGAGACACAGAAGATGCTGCTTTGATCCCTGGGTTGGGAAGATCCCCTGGAGAAGGGAACGACAACGCACTCCAGTGTTCTGGTCTGGAGAATCCAAAGGACAGAGGAGCCTGGCAGGCTACAGTCCATGGGTCACATAGAGTCAGACACTACTGAGCATCTAACACTTTAACTTTTACCTTTAAAGGTGAGCACATCAAGAGGACCCTGCCCCGATGACACACCCTTTATTTAGACGATGAGATCGGGGAGCTAAAGCCTAAACCTGATGCTGTAAGTGGGATCCCTGGAAGGTAAGTGACTCTTGCAAGTGGAAGGAAACTAGATAAATTGTGAACAGAGATTACACTGCAGCAATTTCCCTTTTTTAAATTGAAGTATAGTTGATTTACAATGTTGTGTTAGTTTCTGGTATATGTATATATAAAAAAGAATATGCATATATTCAGTAGGACCTTGTTATCTATTTTATATGTAGTAGTATCTGTTAACCCCAAGATCCTCATTTATCCCTCCCCAACCCTCTTTCCCCATTTGGTCATCATAAGTTTTCTATGTCTAGGAATCATCAAGTAAGTTCATTTGTATCACACTTTAAATTCCACACATAAGTGATATCATACATTTGTCTCTGTCTGACTGTAGTATGATAATCTCTAGGGTTCATCCATGTTGCGGCAAATGACATTATTTCATTCTCTTTTATGGCTGAGTAGTATTCCATCGTACATATGTGTCACATCCTTTTTATCCATTCATTTGTTATGGACATTTATGTTGCTTCCATGACCTGGCTTTTGTGAACAGTCCTGTAAACACTGGAGTGCATGTATGTTTTAGAATTTTAGTTTTCTCTGGATATATGCCCAGGAGGGAGTGGGATTGCTGGATCACACGGCAACTCTATCTTTAGTTTTTTTAAGGAAATTCCATACTGCTCTCCATAGTGTATGCTAGACTGTGGCCATTTTAAACCACGACCTTCAAATTCTTTGGCATTCCTTTAGGCTGTGTGGAAGCCACATCCCCTCCCCTTGAGTCTGGGATCTGTGAGTGCTTGACCAATAGCAACAGATGGAAGTGACACGCTCAGCTTCTGAGTCTACGCTTTAAACAGTAGCTTCCATTTCCTGTCTTTGGGAACACCATGATAGGCAGAGTCATGGCCCCAAAGATGTCCACACCCTCGTCCCTGGAACCTATGAAAACGTTGTGTTACATGGCAAAAGGAACACTGAAATGAAGTAAGGATTTTAAAACGGGGAGATGATCCTGGGTAACCCAGGTGGGTGGGCCCAATGTATCCACACAGGCCCTTAGGAATGAAGGAGGCAGGTGGAAGGGGGGTGGTGGTCAGAGCCAATGACAATGGAAGAAGAGGCAGGAGACCTTCAAAGTATCAGAGGGATTTGTGGGACTTCCCTGGTGGTCCAGTGGATAAGACTCCACGCTCCCAATGTAGGGGGCCCAGGTTCCATCCCTGGTCAGGGAACTGTTGCTAGATCCCACATGCCACGACTAACGATCCTGCAATTACACATTGAAACTAAGACCTGTGCAGCCAAATAAATATATATATATATATTAAAAGAATTATTTGGTGGAGTTTTGCTGGAAAGGAGACCCAAAAGTGGTTAATAACTGGCGAAGCATGAGGGAGCCCTATGTGGGGTGTGTTTGAAGATGGGAAACAGTACAACACACTGGTATGCAGATATGAGCGATGCATCTCAAGACATCCTGAATACACCCAAAGTGAGGCATGGAAAGGCTTGGAGAAGCTGCAGCTCTGCTAAAAGCTAGTCGCTCACATTGCTTTCGAAACAAAACAGCTACTCATGACATTTCTGCCAAGTTGGCAAAGTCCTGTTCCTCAACCTCAGGAACTGAATCCATCGCTTAGATGACATCTTTGTGGCCCTTTGGGGAATAATTTTCTCTTCTGTTAAGTCCCCATCTTCCCTTGACCCAGAGCCTGCAGTTCAGCATTGTGTTTTGTTCTAATGCTACTTTACGTTTTTAAAAAAATCTTTTAAATTGACGGATAATTGCTTTATAGAATTCTGTTGTTTTCTGTCAAACCTCAACATGCATCAGCCATAGGTATACACACATCCCCTCCCTTGTGACCCTCCCTCCCGTCTCCCTCCCACCCCACCCCTCTGGGCTGATACAGCGCCCCTGTCTGAGTTTCCTGAGCCACACACCAAATTCCCGCTGGCCGTCTATTTTATATACAGTAATGTGAGTTTCCATGTTACTCTTTACAGTTAGTCCTTGGGTCTCCTTGGTAGTGACCCAGTGGTTAAGAATCCACCTTCCCATGCAGGGAACACGAATTCGATCCATGCTCCGGGAAGATCCTGTATGCCGTGAGGCAGCTGAGCCCACATGGGCCACAACTACGAAGCCTGCGCTCTAGAGCCTGTGAGCTGCGAACTGCTGAGCCCTTGCACTGTGGCAGAGTAGCCCCCACTCACCGCAACTAGAGAGAGCCCATGTGCGGCAACAAAGGCCCAGTGCAGCCAAAAATAAAGAAGTACATCTTTTTAAAAATTAGTCCTTAGCGTATACAAACTATTCCTGATTGCTATGTTTTTTACAAGTTCCACGTAAACATTTCCTAAAATCTGCCACACGCTTTCCCACCTCAAGACTCACTGAGCTGAATCAAAGACTTTGTGACATTTTTAATTATCTATTTTTGGCTGTGCTGGGCCTCCCTTGCTGCATGGGCTCTTCTCTAGTTATGGCAGGTGGGGGCCACTCTCCAGCTGTGGTGCACAGGCTTCCTATCGCAGTGGCTTCTCCTGTTGCCGAGCACAGGCTCCAGGGCACACCGGCTTCCATAGTTGCGGTTCGCCCAGCTCTGGAGTTGTGGCACATGTTTAAGCGAAGGGTAGTTCTCTTACCTGTGGCCACAAAAGAGGGCAATCTAAAAACCACTACTCCCCAGCCCCATTCCCCTTCCCCAAACAACCCTACCTATAAAGATGTGGCTCTTAGCTTTTCCTTTCTAATGCATCTCTCTTTTGCTTAAGGATAGTCAGAGACCTTTTTGTTGTTGTTGCATAAAACCAAGGAACCCTGATACAGCCAGTACTAAATCCTGTTAAGTCTCCAAGAAAGACCATAGCCTCCCAAGCTAGGTCCCAGACATAGATCTGGGGAGAGCTTCAATCTGAGTTTTACCCTAGTGAGCTAAGTTCGATTCCACTACCTCTTGTGTTCCCAGACACTTTGAACATTCTGGCTTCTGCAGAGACATCTCTGCCCAAAGTGATGACTGTTTTGGGCTGAGACTGCAGGGTAGAATCACCCAGAGAACTCTTCATAAGACAGCCTTGTCATCAGCTGCATGGGAGTGGCATGCCTGGATGAACAGTGTGTAACCCAGGTTGAAGACTTGGTCTTGACACTTGGGACTGTCAGGGACATTTTTAAGAGCACATCCTTGCTTCTATCATATCCTTGCCTTTCACGATAAACATTCACAACTGTTAATTCTATTATTCACTACTATTCTGAGTGGAAGCTCCCCCCACAGGCTTGTTTAGAAGCAGTAACAACACTGCTTGACACAATTTTTATTTATTTAAAACAACTCGCCTGCCAATGCAGGAGGCGCAGTTTGGAACCCTGAGTAGGGAAGATCCCCTGGAGAAGGAAATGGCAACCCACTCCAGTATTCTTGCCTGGAGAATCCCATGGTCAGAGGAGCCTGGTGGGCTACAGTCCATGGGGTTGCGAAGAGTCGGACACAACTTAGCGACTAAAACAATAGGAAAAGACCCATAATCAATCTGCATACCATTTCTTTTACAGAAACAGGGACAGGGCATGATCTCTTTTAAGCAAATTTATTCAAATGTCTCTTTATAAGCAACAGAGCCATCTCCTTACCACCCTAGTTGGCCACAGTATCAGCACTGGCTAGCTGGGTTGTAATAAACTGGATTAAACAGAAACTCTCAGCCTTAGGTTTCTATCCAAGTAGTTAAACTTCACAAGAAAAGAGGGAAGGAAGGAATGGACTTCCCTTCCTTCTACTTGCAGAACCTGCCCCAAGAATCTGTGGGAGTTGTCACTGGGGTGCTGTCCCTTGGCTCCACCCAAGTTCTCTCTGGAGAGTCTGAACCCATGTTCTCTAATCCCACTTTCTGGGTCTGCACCTCAGCTTTGCACTGGAGCCGCCCATCGCTGACTGACTCAGCCTCCCATACATGTGTACACAAACTGGGCTTGATTCTGTTTACCGATCATGCCTGCCCATTCCCATTCCTGACCTTAGGTCGATTTTGTCTTCCAATCCCTCTCCGTTACCATTTATTGGGTGAGTGCCTACTGTGTGCTGGCCACTGTAACAGGTGTTTCATAAACATTATTCACATCACCCAACAACACAAATTTTGTTCCTGCCTCCAGCTGGAGAGATTCACTGCTACTCAAGGCCAAGATTAACCACTGCTGCAGGCAGGTACAGGGTGTGAGCCCAGCCAGACACAAGTGGTGAGGGAGACCTCGGCCCTGAAAGCCCCCAGGCTTGGGACAGGGAGGCAGAAATCAATGCAGGGTACTGAAGATGTCACAATGCTTATGACATTTCAGGTTTAACGTAAACATGCTTCCATTGGCAAGTGCTGATCCTGTCTTCCACTGGTCTTGGAAAGGCCAAGGAGCCTTCTCTGAAAAGAAGCCTGATTTCTATCGTCAACTCAAAGTGCTAACAGCTGAAAACAGAAACTACTCCAAAGTTTACAGGAACAAACCCACAAGAAAGCTGTAAAAATATTTTATTAAAATATTAAGAGAAAAATTACACATACTTGAAATGATTAAAAGTTCCTATGTTAAACAAACACTGAAAACCCAATAATTTACACAGTGATAAAATCCCAATTTGGGAAAACACAAATCCTTTCAATTGGTCCTCCCCCTAACAAAACTATTATCAAAATGAAATTCTATAGGAATTGCTGAAGTTGGGTTAAAGGCACATGACACTATCACACCTTTAAATACACAGCCAGTCACTTCATACAATGAATTGTTACCCCTTAAATGCTCTAGAATACTGGAGTACATTATGCATCTCTAATGAAAATTTGTTTAAATTTTTACACCAACAGTTTTTCCAATGATCCAAACAGATTAACACTGCAAATTAAGTTATTCCTGTCTTGAATAGAAGACTTCTAGAGTCTGAAAAATTCGCTAATCACTTAAATTTAGAAATATGCAAATGAAATATAATTTATTCTGATTTCAGCTAGAGTTATAAAGTTAAAATTCTTCCAAGGAAACCATTCACTTTGTAGATGCAAAAACACACCGTAGCTTTACCATTGTGTCTGCAGTGCTTTCAGCTAGCAGGATGTTAATCACTGACACGACCTTCCACCTGAAAGAAAATCCAAGTGAGACAATCTATCTTAGACTGTTGGATTTCATATTTCAAAGCTCACTTCAATCTCCCCATCTACAACACTCTGTGGCTCTGTTACCAAGTATAATTTGATGTCAGCAGTAAATCAAAAGCATAGTATTAGCAGTTCTTGCATACTTTTTCAGTAAATAAGAAGGTACAGTCTTTTGTTACTAGATTCACAATCTAGTGTTTTTTCTAAACTATATTTATAATTCCCGAAAACGTGGAAAAAGTCAATACTGAACAGCCAAAGAGTCAAAAGCAAAGAGGCTCAGATGAGGGAACGTTTTTGTGGCGAAAGGTCACCAAGGACAGAAGACGGACTGTGAGAGTCCAAATGGTCCCAGACACAGCAGCATGTGTGTGTGAGCAACTATTTTCAGACAGACAGTCAGTGAGAGGACATCCATTCCTTCTAAACCTGGTTATAGGGACTTTCCTTTAAAACTCCAAAGGGAGAACATGCTGTCTGTGAGCTGAAATGTCAGTCTTCATTTGCACCCCAATAACTGAGCGTATTACCTTTTACTTCTCTGGGCCCCGTTTTCATACTTGCAAACTGACACATGGAGTAGATTTCCTCCATGTTCTGACATCAGCAACATGAAGAGAGGTCTTTTTTACCAAGCCCCTAAGCATGAAGCCTGAGTGCTCTCAGGACATTCTTATTTAGTAAATGAGTTACCTGACAATCAGCAAATAGACCCCACTGAGAGGTGGCAGGCCCAGGGATGCAGTGGTCTGTGGGGAGGCAGAAATTCTATAACTTGGAAGAAAAAGGCTGATGTGCCATCCATCACACTTTTACAGGACAGTCGTGACAATTAGAAAACAGCCTTTTTTTCTCCATTGGGTAAAACCTCCCATTAATCCTGTATTTCCATTAACTAAGAATGATCCAGACATCCCAGATGGTGCAGTGGTAAAGAATCCACCTGCTAAGGCAGGAGATGCAAGTTTGATCCCTGGGTTGAGAAGGTCCCCTAGAGTAGGAAATGGCAATCCACTCCAGGATTCTTGCCTGGAAAATTCCATGGATGAAGGAGCGTGGTGGGTTATAGTCCACGGGGTCACAAACAGTCAGACACGACTGAGCCACTGAAGATGCACACAAGAACCATCTAGCCAATAGTCATCTGTACAGAAGCTGATGGAAGTCAACTGCAATAGAAAATGGACTACTGTGTGAACGTATCTGTAGTGGAAGATACCCTCCTCATGAGATCCTGGACCGGCAGGGTGACTTCTCTAAGAAGCAGCCCCTTAGAACTAAATAATACAAAAGGGAAGGGATCACAGTCCCTTTCGTTGCAGAGTTCCATGGACAAACAGCTTGGTATAAACAAGGCTGAAATAATTTACTAGTCTGTTATTGCTATGTCCACTTGTGGCTCATCTGGTAAAGAATCTGCCTGCAATGCTGGAGACCTGGGTTTGAACCCTGGGGTAGGAAGGTCCCCTGGAGAAGGGAAAGGCTACCCACTTCAGTATTCTGGTCTGGAGAATTCCATGGAGTGTATAGTCCATGGGAACGAGAAGAGTCGGACATGACTGAGCAACTTTCACTTTCACTGAACACTGTCATGAGAGACTACTTCCTTATTAGAATTACAATTCCAGAAATCTTACCTTTAGAAGTCATCCAAGGAGTGAGGTCAACATTACAACCCCCATAAACTGGGTAAACAGCAGCAGTGGAGTGAAAAATGACCACACGTGCCATAAAGCAACGTTGAAGCTGAAAAGGACAGAAAACCCACACCATTGACAACTGTAGCTGTACTCTCTACAAACATACTGTACTGCAGACTCTAGATTTAGAAGACTCACTTTCTACCCAGGCTGGTAAAGTTCATTCAGCCAAGAACTTTACTTACATGTATACAGTTTCTCAGACATGTGATTTAGCCAATATTGGAAATATCACAACCTCTTCACAAAGTACTTAGACCTGGAATCACTAGAGCTCCTCTAACAAGCGCTGAGCTGGCTGAACAGAGACGTCAGTCTCCTAAAGTGAAGTGTCTGTGAAGGAACATGAAATAAAATGGCCACAGCCTGCTTTTACGATCTCACACACCACCAAAATATCACAGTAAAAAAGGTTAAAGTATTTTCCGATTAGAAAACAGAATGAAAAACATCATTTATAAGCTGCTATTAAATTCTCCATTGAGAAGAACACTATTCCTGTCACCAAGGTTAAGAATAAAACACTTTCTAAAGTGCAAATGATTTTTATGGACCACATTTTTTAAGAGCTGAAGCTAATAAAGGAAAATTATAGTCAATTAAGTGTTTCAGAGAGTTGATGATTAATATATAATACTTTGACAAGTAGAAATTTAAATAGCTACAATCCTACTGTGCTAAAAATAAATAACATTCTTGGGAGTGATGTTAGTCTTCTAAGAAATTGTTGAATAACACAGCTGTCTAACTTGTTCCTGAAAAGTTAATAATAACCACATCACAGTGTAACATGTCAAAAACCCATAAACTTCAACTACAGAAAAAAAAAATCACAGAAAAAACACATTTACACTGAATATCGGAAAAGACCCTGAAGCTGAGAAAGACTGAAGGCAAAAGGAGATGGGGGCAGCACAGGATGAGATGGTTAGATAGCATCAGACTCAATGGACATGAGTTTGAGCAAACTCTGGGAGACAGTGAAGGACAGGGAAGCCTGGAGTACTGCAGTCCATGGGGTCACAAAGAGCTGGACTCCACTTAGTGATTGAACAACAAATGTACAATGGTGTGTGGTTCTCCCCAAACTAAAATTCCATTAATATAAAGAGAGGAAAAAACCTTAAAAGGCCAAACACCATGTTCAATATAGTTTCTTCACTGGCTGGCAGGAACCATGGGATTTACTTCCTTTGTGTTTTTCTTTAGTGAGCAAGTTATAAAATACTTTTATAAACATAAAAAAAAAACACTTTTTTCATTGACAACCTACTAGTTTATGAAAAGGGATATTAACTGTGGCATTTTTTATAATGGCAAAAGAATTTTTTAAAGAAATCAAGCTGGTTAAATAAATCATGATATATCCATGCAGTGATAACTATGTAACCATTAAAAATGAGGCACATCTACACACACCAATACGGAAGAAATACAAACTCAGTGTAAAAAAAAGATCACTTTGGAAAACAGTTTGGCACTATTTACTGAAGTTGGAGGCATGCATACCCAATAGGCCAACGATTTCCCTTCTAGAGAGACCTATATATACATATGTATGAGTGTACACAGACATGCAACAGAATTATGCAGAGGTATGCATACAAGAATGTCTTGTTTATGTCTCGAACGTCTTACTTAACAGCATCACACGTGACAACCTCAAACTGGAAACAATCCAAATTCTATCAAGAGCAGAATGGATAAACTGGAATTCAGTTAAAGGATGGAATGTTGAACAGCAATGAAAATAAGCAACTGTTACGTGCAACAATACGGAGGCTCATCCGTCGCGTTGCATGTAAACAGCCAAACGTAAAAGAACAAACACTACAGCAACCCATCTATATAGAGTTCAAAAAAAATAGACACAACAAAAAAAATACGTGTTTAAGAGACACAAAAGAAAGGAACTACCAGGAAGGTGGGGACAGTGTCTTCCTGTGGGCAGGAAGGAAGAGGGGATGACCCGGGCGGGGGGCAGGGGAGGGGTTACCGGGGGCGGCACCGTTCTCCTCCTGCCCTCGTTAGGGTTTACACAAAGGCTCACTGCATGATAGTTCTTCCAGCCGTACAACTGAGATTCTTCCACTTTTCTGTGTTAAACTTCACAATTAAAATTATTTAAAAAGCAAAATGCAAAATATATATAGTAAGTTACCATTTTTATTTTAAATTACTACATAAGTAAAGAAAGACAGTACTGAAAAGAGAGTCAGAGACTTTCTCGTTATCCCTTTTCTTCCCCTGTGGAATTCTGTACCGTGTGTATCACTACCCGATCAAACAATCTTTATTCCTATTAGTCATTCCACAGGTAACTCACCAAATTCCTGCTATGATAAAAGTAGCAGTTGTAATAGGTATCAACGCTGGATACTTGATATCATAATCTTCAATTCCATGATACCACTCCAGGTAGACGATGCAGTAAAACGCAATCGACACGCTAACGAGCAACAAGGCACTGCCGACGAGAAACCAACTGCAGAGACAAGATAACACCCTTCCGTTATCCTCTCACACGTCGTCTCTGAGGCCCAAGGGCAGACAGTCTTTTCTGACACATCCCAAATGTGACACAGGACAGCTGCTGGCTAACCACACCAATGGCAGCAATCCCATTCGTAACAGTGTACGTGCCTGACAAAGGTTTTACAAGCTTATCTTTGAACACAGGTGGGCTGAATGGTGAGACCTGAACCACACACAGGGTGGACAGCTTGGTTTTTGGGGGTCTGCCCTGTTTTCTTGGCTGTACCTGTGTCTGCTGTCCCACCAGCCAGGTGTGACTCAGCCCTGCTACTAAAGCAAGGAAGTGTCTTTACGATTCTTCGGATTAGAACTTCCAAGCCTGTGTTCTGCAATTTTGCTCCGACTGTGTGCGCATAACTTGGGTGTAGACAATATAAACTACTTACAAAGGCTCTTCAGTTCCCGGAAGCTGGCCTAGAAGTTCTGTGACTGTTTAGCAAATATGGACATAAAATTGCAATGATTTGTTTTTAAAAGTGCTGAATGACAGCACTTAGCAAATCAGGGATCTTAAAAGTTTTCATTAATAGACAAGATACCTATTTCTAAGAGTGTCAACTGGGGAAGGGGCACAGAGGGACCTAGTTACTCAATCCCAGCTTTCAGAAAGTCTAGATCTAGCAGGAAATGGGTGAGAAAGATGAGAGTGAGACACACGAAAGGATGAAAAAGGAAGACTTTAAACACACATTCTCTCTCTCTCTTTCATAAACTAACCAACCAAAAAAGAACCCTCGTTACAGTACTGCATTTTCTTTAAAAATACAGGAAAAATAGCAGCTTTCTGGTTGTTTCTGAAGCTTTGAGTGTGAGATTAATAAAGATTTCAACAGATACCATCAACTTCTCCAAACTAGGCAGGGTTTCTTGAAATAATGAAAATCAGTTTGGAAGGAGTTAAACTGCCTGTCATAAAAGATTTCTAAATGAAACGCTCACGTTCCTAGACTATCTCCCAGTACTCCCCCAAGGGGCAATGGCTTTCTTCTCCTTCCAACTCCATCCAAGACCTGGCTCAGTGTATGTGAGGAAGCCTCATCAGCCCTGGCCGGGCACAGGGACACGGCCAGATCTGGAAAATCAGAGGAAAGAACTCTTTTCGAGGAAACCGAGGCAGCCTGCGCAGACCACCTCTGGGCAGCGCTCTCACACTGTGGCTGCTCCAACTCCCCACGAACTGAGACCTCGGCAAGAACACAACGCTGT
The DNA here is from genome assembly GCF_019320065.1 of Cervus canadensis. NCBI lineage: Eukaryota > Metazoa > Chordata > Mammalia > Artiodactyla > Cervidae > Cervus > Cervus canadensis. Next base: position 40,990,429 of record NC_057411.1, on the reverse strand, counting down.
TCAAAATTCTCAGCCTCTGGGTGGGTGTTTCTGTCTCTTTTCCTCTAAGATGACACTTTTTCGAGGACAGACCTATGACTGCCACTTCCTTTTCGTGCCCCACTGCCCTGGTCTGGCGGCTGAGTCAGGCTCTGCCACACACCTGGGCATGCCTCTTACTCCTGCAGGCGCCCCCAAACATCTCACAGTGGAAGGAGCTATTCCTCACCTCCCATCTCCCTTAACCGCTAATACTTAGTATTCTCTTATGTAAGGATAGAGAAGGACACAAATGGATAAATCCTCTCATCTCTTCTAAAACCTCAAAGCCGCCCACCTCCCAAGGTTGGCGTATGGTTGTGAGAGCTGGATGGTAAAGAAAGTAGAGCATCGAAGAACTGATGCCTTTGAACTGTGGTGCTGGAGAAGACTCCTGAGAGGCCCTTGGACAGCAAGGAGCTCAAACCAGTTTATCTTAAGGAAAATCAACCCTAAATACTCCTTGGAAGCACTGATGCTGAAACTCCAGGATTTTGGTCATCTCATGCAAACAGCTGACTCACTGGAAAAGTCCCTGATGCTGGGAAAGATTGAGGGCAGAAGGAGAAGAGGGTGTCAGAGGACGAGATGGCTGGATGGCATCATAGATGCAATGGACATGAACTAGGACAAACTTCGGGAGACGGTGAGGGACAGAGAGGCCTGGTGTGCTGCAGTCCATGGGGTCGCAAAGAGTCGGACATGACTGGGTAACTCAACAACAACCCGAGGCTGGGCAAGACGAGGAGCCCCTTCAAGGCGCTCCTATGGCGTCCCACACGCTCATGCGCTAACACAGTACACACCACGTGACCTGTTCACCTATCACAGCCTAAAGTGAACTGGTGGGGGCTGAGAATCGTGCCTTGTTCATCACTGGCACCGAAATCGGACTCGCGTCAGGTTCTCATTAAATATCCAGTGAACGGAGGCGCGGCTGACACGGGTGGTGTTTGAAGTGAATGGTCCCTGTTTCCCCAGCCAACTGAGAGAGACAAAGCAGCCAGGCTGATGAAGATCAAGTGTCAGCTTTTTTTTTTTTTTTAACTAATCGAGCTCTGGAAAGAAGACGGCTTTGGTGAATGGTCACAGAGTGCTTCCTCACACTGAAATCCAGGGATAGACAAGACTTAGTCACTGGGCTTCAAGACACAATGAAAACAGAGACCTTCTCATCTTAGGGTTGCCCCATGGAATGATGGTGTGGGGACTTCCCTGGTGGTCCAGTGGTTAAGAATCCACCTTCCAATTCCAATGCAGGAGACACAGGTTCGATCCCGGGTCCAGGGACTGAGATCAAACGTGCCTCAGGGCAACTGAGCCAGGGCACCACAACCGCTCAGCTCACGTGCTCTAGAGCCTGTGCTCGCCAACAAGAAGCCCCTGTGCCACAACCAGAGGGACGCCCCCACGCACTGAAGCTGGAGAAAGCCGTGCACCACACCAAAAAAGCCTCAGGGCAGCCAAAGCAAAAAACAATTAAAACTGAAATTTTAAAAAAAAATTTTTTTTAAAAAGAGCTCCAAAAATAGAAAAACAAACAACAACAAAAACTATGGCACAGACAAGCACCCCAGAATCCATGCTTCCTGTGAGCAGCTGGCTCCGAAGAGAAAGAAGGTGCTGAGTTACAAGTCTGGTTCTGCATCCCAAACCTCGTCAGGAGGTCCAGCACCTCCCAGGGAAGGAGCAGTGATGAGGAACGACGGGGAAGCAGTGATGGGGAGTGTTTGGGGAAAGCTCCTGCTTGCAGAGACAAGGGAAGTGAACACGCTCTCTCGCTCCACAGTTTACATCAACCCCCCACGCCTGCTGTCCCCTGGCTGCCTGCTCCCTCACTCTCCTCAGGCGCCCCTCCTGCAGTCACCGCCCCTCCTGAAGGCCTTGGCAGAGGAAAACTGTGTGCCCCCATCCCCAGTGAAAACACCCCATCAGCAGGCCTGTCTGCACCTTTCTGGCCTCACTGATGTGTGTGTGTGTGTGTGTGTGTGCGCTAGTGGTTTAGCCGTGTCTGACTCTTTGGGACCCCACAGACTGTAGCCCGCCAGGCTCCTCTGTCCATGGAATACTCCAGACAAGAATACTGGAGTGGGTTGCCATGCCCTCCTCCAGGGGATCTTCCCAACCCAGGAACTGAACCCACGTCTCCCGCATTGCAGGCAGACTCTTTACCATCTGAGCCACCAGGGAACTCTGACTGACATGTCCAGACAAATTACACTTGCTCTCTAAGAGAACCACCCCTCCCAGTGCCAGCTCTAACGCTCACCAACACCTCCCCTGCTTTTTCTATTATCTAGGGGCCTACAGAACACTCTCTAATGTTCAGTGAGGACTCAGGAGGGTGATCAACAACCCCCCCACCATCCCCACCGTCAGCTCCTGAAAGAGATCTCAATCCACATGAAAGATGGACTATCTGACATCCTGCTGCAAAGCTCCTGACCTCGCACCAGTGAACTCTGGTTCACTCTAGTTCAATCACAGCCTGTATGTGTACCTCACTGGCCACTAACTACTCTAAAAATGAGCTCTGAGACCTGATTCTCATCCACCATAGTTCTCATTCCTTCCTCCCAGGGCTTGTGGATCTGATCTCCTAAAGACCTTTAGTTATTCTCTCTCCATGTTTTACAAATCATTAGGTCCTTCTTAAATTCACTGCCTTCCTCATCCTACAAAACATCTAGGCTGAAAAGGCCCACTGAAATAATGTCCACTCTGTTGCACGTGCTCAGGACGTCCACTCTCTTTCAACTTTGTATCACCAGCACCTCTGACACCCTGGCTGGCAGAAAGCAGGTGCTTACTAAGAGTCGAACAAAACATAATGTGAAAAAATAAGAGTCATCAAGCTTTCTTACCTACTGGTGTGAAAGTTTTCTTTAACAGTTTGAAAGAAGTCAACATAATAGGTAACAACAATGGATGCCAAAATCCAGAACCCAGAATGGATATTAAGTCTTGGAAGAGGTTTCTCCTTTTTCTCAACACCTGTAGAGGTTTCTGAAAATAAGAGAGATTTCAACTGATCAAGTAACCATTGGCTTCACAGGAAAAATTACACCTATTTCAAGTCAAATAAAATAATTTCCTAGAGCTTTCTAACAGCCAGATTCTCTATTAGAGGACCAATTTCTTCTGTAAAACCACCAAAATAGGTTTACATTTTTAGATATAACAGGAGCTGCTATAAAACTTGTTCAGTATTGTCAACTTTTTTCCACCAAATGAATTTTGAAACTAAATTTACTTGTACAGTCTTTTAGGGAAACAATAATGCCATCTGGTAGTGTAGGAATTTTAATGTTGTGCTTCATGTATCGCCTAGGAAAGTGATTATTTCTGTTAATTCAGAAAAATGCAAGTGACAAACATTAGAACACAAAATGGACTTGTGATTTTCCAAAACCACTACTTACAAACACTACATATTTTTCTTGTTTTAAACAAACACAACGTTTTCAGGCAGCTCAAAAGTGGAAAGGTCACACTGGAGGTACAGTTCCAACACCATACTGTCTAGACTAGTGATGGACAAGTCAAATTTCTTCCATCTGGGAACGATCTGAAAGAACAACTGGCTGGCTTTGGGTCAAATGGGGTCTAACAAGTTCCCCAGGTGACTGACACACCCTCTCACACACCAGTTCATGAGAACCACTGGTATGCATCCGAGGTTCCTGACTTTAGTTGACCATCAGAATTCCCGGGCACCTTACTCATAATACAAATTCTGGGAGACACCCTCAAAATTTATAAACAAGAAAGCCTGATCACGAAGTCTTCTGTGTTTATTTTTTTAAAGGTAATACATACACAACGTTTTAACATCATACAGGACAAAAACTTCTAAGATGAAATCTCTTTCGATCCTTAACCCCAGTTCCCCAGCCCAAAGCAGCTATCAGTATCAACGTCTACTGAGTTCCTGCATACTCTATGCATCTACAGGTGAGCATACACTGCATGTTATCTGGTTGAATCCAAATGGTGGTATATCATACTTTGTTCTCCGCCTCCCTTTGAAAATTACCCACACTGGTACATAAAGTCGGCCTGCTGTGTGACGTACACCCGTATTTAACCAGCTCCCTGCTGACGAACAATTAGATGCTTCCAGTAGTTCTCTGTTACTAGCAATAGCACTGCTGAGATTAAACATTTTGCACATGCACATACGTCCTTGTGTACTGCTACAAATATGCTTCTTTTCTTGGAGACACAACCAGTGGATTTTTTTTTTTTTTTTAATGTATACTGCCAAATACGTCTTAAACCAGCTCTCCGGGGAATCCTGAAGCGCAGCTGAGATGAAGATGCGGAAGGCTACCTGATCTCTAACGCCCTTTTACGATACTTAAAATACCTAACTTGCAGAACTACTTGGTAAGCCTTGATAAAAAAAACAAATCCCAGTCCCTCGGGAATGGGTGAGCCTGCGGGAGGTCGGCGGGGCCGGCCGTTTCCGGGCGCCTCGCCTGCGGGAACCTCGAGGCGGCTCGGAGCGTGCCCGGGGGGAGCGCCTCACCCGGACTGGAGTAGCCCTCGCGTTCCAGTGATACCTCCGCGTCCGGCGGGAACAGGTACCGCCGCCGGAGCTGCTCCCGAGCCCGTAGAGCATCCATCTTGGTACCACCCAAAAACGGGACGGAAGTGACGTTAACCTCACCGGAACTTCCTGTAGCGACATCCTGGCGGAAGGAGGGTTCCTGTCTATGAAAAGTAGAGACTATGTTGTCTTCGAGGTTTTAGTTGGTAAGAACGTAGGGTAGCGTTGGCTTCGCTGTCTCCGTGCTCAAAATTGCAAACAGGATTTGAATTTCGAAATCTTGACCTTTCCCAAAGGAAAGGTCTGTTTATTCCGAGCTACGGAAAGCCAGAAGGATCAAACTTACCGGTGCCCGCGGATGCGCGCGGGCGGGGCTGTAGGTCCCTGCCTTGGTACTTGGCTGCTTCCCGCTCTCTGCATCCGGAACCCTCCGTGTCTCCGCAGTGCGCATATCGTCTCAGCCCGTCAGCTTCTTTCCTCCTCCTCAGGAATCGCCCAGCTAGACTCGAAAGGGTTGGAGGACGCCCAGGAGGAGGAAAGGACCGCTGGGCCGGGTTCGGGAACCTGCGGTGGAGCCTGGGCCTGGTACTGACCGCTCGGACGGACTCTGGGCAAGAAATAAAAACCTTTCTGAGCCTGTTTGCTCTTCTGTACCATGGGGGTTATACCTGCTTTCTGGATATGTTTGGGGGTTTAAATGTGAAGCACCTGTGTGTGGTTTGTGTTAGCTCCCTTCTTACGACTTTCGTGAGAAATTGCCCAAAGCCAGAATCGCGGGAGCTAAACGGGTGGTTGTTGTTCAGTCGCTAAGTCGTGTCTGACTCCTTGCGACCCCACGGATTGCAGTATGTCAGGCTCCACTGTCCTTCACTATCTCCCGGAGTTTGCTTAAACTCATGTACATGGTATTTGGCCAGGAACCCGCCATTTCCCATCAGTTCATTTCAGTCGCTCAGTTGTGTCCGACTCTGCGACCCCATGAGCCGCAGCACGCCAGGCCTCCCTGTCCATCACCAGCTCCCGGAGTCCACCCAAACCCATGTCCATCCAGTCGGTAATGCCATCCAACCATCTCATTCGCTGTTGTCCCCTTCTCCTCCTGCCCTCAATCTTTCCCAGCATCAGGGTCTTTTCAAATGAGTCAGCTTTTCGCATCAGGTGGCCAAAGTATTGGAGTTTCAGCTTCAATGTCAGTCCTTCCAATGAACACCCAGGACTGATCTCCTTTAGGATGGACTGGTTGGATCTCCTTGCAGTCTGAGGGACTCTCAAGAGTCTTCTCCAACACCACAGTTAAAAAGTATCAATTCTTCTGTGCTCAACTTTCTTTATAGTCCAGCTCTCACATCCATACATGACCACTGGAAAAACCATAGCCTTGACTAGATGGACCTTTGTTGGCAAAGTAATGTCTCTGCTGTTTAATATGCTGTCTAGGTGGGTCATAACTTTCCTTCCAAGGAGTAAGTGTCTTTTAATTTCATGGCTGCAGTCACCATCTGCAGTGATTTTGGAGCCCAGAAAAATAAAGTCAGACACTGTTTCCACTGTTTCCCCATCTACTTGCCATGAAGTGATGGAGCATGACTGATGGGAAATCTTAGTTTTTATCTTAGTTACATTCAGAAAACTAAGATTTCCCATCAGTCATGCTCATAAACTGAAAGAGGCTCTTGTCACTAATTCAGAAGTTTTCCTCCATCAATAATCCTGTTTACAGGACTTCCCTGGCAGTCCAGTGGTTAAGACTCTGCCTTCCAATGCCAGGGACACGGGGTTCCATTCCTGGTCAGGGAACTGAGATCTGACATGCCCCAGCAGTATGGCCAATAAATAAATTTAAAAAAAAAAGATTTCAAAGGCAAATACATGAAGTTATAGTTATGTAGTTGTAAAAAAACAAGCGAAAGAATTAATAATCCTGTTTACTATTCTCCTGCCTCCTTCCTACCATGTCATTTGTTGAGAAATTTTGTTCTTAACCCTTCCAACCTTTGCTGAGCACCTACTATCTGTTAGGAACTCTTAGGCACCTTGCTAGACAATGGAGATAAGATGGATAAGACATCAGGTTGCACTTGAGGAGCTCCTGGGCTAAAAGTGACCACAGAGACTTACTACAGTAGAGAGCAGTATTTATAAATGTGTGAAAGCATTTCATTCATTCAGTTAACAAACGTTTCTGCTAAAATGCTGAGGACAGAGATAAGTTAGATCTAGTGGAAGAGACAATTTCCATCCAAGGCCATGACAGAGATACTTTATATGGGCTGAATAAAGGGCTTCCCTGGTGACTCAGGTAGTGATGAATCTGCCTGCAATGTGGGAGACCTGGGTTCGATTCCTGGGTTGGGAAGATTCCCTGGAGAACTGGCAACCCACTCCCCTATTCTTGCTTGAAGAATCCCATGGACAGAGGAGCCTGGTGGGCTACAGCTCATGGGGTCACAAAGAGTCAGACAGGACTAAGTGACTCGATGAATAAAGGGCAACCCTTCATTCTGCTGGGCTGTGTGGAGATCACAGAGTGGCTTGAGGTGGGTTGTATACAGGGATGGATAGTCTAAAAAGTAACCCCAGAAGTAAAATTTGAATTAGTAGTCACTTTTTAATACCTTCTATATGTCCTGAGTATTTGCAGAAGAAATGTAATAAATATTCAAGAAAAGAATGTCAAGTTTCTACAGGTTTATTAATATCATTTCCTCAGCCTTTCTAGCAAACACTTCTGCGCATAGGATTTAACAGCTGGGTGGATCATATGGCCTTTCTACACAATACCTTCTTTTTCCTGTCTTGCTTTTTTTCCCCCCTTTTTCTTTTCAGACTCATAAAGAACCAGAGTTCACCTCTTCAAAGCCACCTGGGGTCTTCGCCCTCCCTTCTCTCTGGTACGAGGTTAGAAGCCTTGTTAATAGGAAGCAAATTCCTCATCAAATACAGTCTTCTGTTGATTGTCTCCTTGCGAAAAGGTCAGCGCTGGGTCTCCCTTGTAATTGAATATTCCCAAGAGCATCTCAGGCATTCCAGGGTTTCCATATGTAGTATGTTCAGGTCAGATCCGTTTCCCCTTTGGTGGTTTCAGAGTCTTTGTATTTGGATCTGAACTCCTTTCAGCCTTTTTCCCCCCTAATATTTTAAATGCACAGCTTGCAGACCACGTTGATGATACCTAAAAGCAGGTTGGAAAAAATCCCCCGTGTTAATGAGCACATCTTCATTGCTGGGGCCCATTAAATAAGTTCTTCAGTGTGTGTACTGTGCACCATAATGGTAGATATATGATATCAGATTGCTACCAACCAAGAAATTCTATTTTCAATGTGGATTACTTGTGGGGGAAAAATAAATTTGACCATGACCTTTGCTGGTCTCGCCTTAGCAATGCGGTTAGGTCCAAGGTGTTTATAGACTATTGAATCCTGGCTCCGTCGTTCTGGAGTCTTGGGCAAGTTGTTTCATTGTCCTAGGTATCAGTTTCCTCATCAGTGACACCAGGGGTACCAAAGTGAAGATAAATGCATGCTGACTGTTTCGCCTAATGCTTCCCATGGTCAAGCAGGGTTATGTTCAGGTTAAGTCATTGTTCGCTGCTTAATTGGGCTTGCCAGGTCTTCTGGATCTGCTTCCTGCTTACCTCCTTATCAGTTCTTCCTTTCTGCTTGGGCTCCAGTTTCTCTTTGTTGCAGTTTCCTTTTGCTTGGGCTCTCCCAGTTGACTGGGAGCTACAGTCACATCTTAGCAGTGCCTTGCAAACACCTGGCGTGTAGCAAGGATTCCATTTCCATTACCTGGTTTTCAGTTTGATCCTTGTCACAATTAACTCTGGCCTTTGATATAGACATCTATGTGTCTGCCTATGTGTCTTCCTCTGAGAAAACACCTTTTCTCCCTTCTGTAATAGCCCTGTAATATTCTTAGTAGACTGATTCTGTCCTTGGGGAGGGCTCAGAACACAGACCAGACCTGTAGCCCCCAGGACTCAGTTTGGGGCTGTTGGGAAGATGGTTCTGAGGTCGGTGTGGGCTTGGGGATGCCACCCACCGTGGAGACACACAGAGGAGCCCACCCAGGAAGGAAGCTCAGATGCAAGCCAAGCTAAGAAGCCTCATAGCACTGTTTCAACTTCCAAATCCAGTCAAGACCTAGCTGACATAGGAATAAGAACTCTGGAACCAGCTGCCTGGCCAGCTGTCATAACTGGTTTGTCATTACTAGCTGTTTCAGCCTTAAGCAAGCCGTGGATCCTGTCCATTGCCTACAAGATTGGGTAAAGATTAAAAGTATTAGCATATGCAAACTGCTTAGCATAGCGCCTAGCCTATAGAAAGCTCTAGATATGCCTTTCTCTTTTTTTTAGTTGAAATATAGTTGATTTACAATGCTGTGTTAGTTTCTGCCGTATAGCATAGTGATTCAGTTATACATATATATATAATGCATTCTTTTTCATGTTCTTTTCCATTGTGGTTTATTACAGGATATTTGGGCTTCCCTGGTGGCTCAGACATTAAAGAATCTGCCCACAATGAAGGAGACCCAGGTTTGATCCCTGGGTCAGGAAGATCCCCTGGAGAAGGAAATGGCAACCCACTCCAGTATTCTTGCCTGGAGAATTCCATGGACAGAGGGGCCTGGCGGGCTATAATCCATGAGATCACAAAGAGTCAGACACAACTGACTAACACACACACAGGATATTAACTACAATTCAGTAAGTCTTAGCTGTTGTTACTATCCATTCTTGACATTTCACAGATTTCTGAGCCAAAAATAAAAGATTTTTTTCAAACTAACCCTAATTTGAGTGGTTTTCTGATACTTGCAATCGTGAGGCCGTACCAATACCACCCTCTCATGCACAATGTTCTCTCTTTGTACCATGTACCTGCCCCCTTGGTCTTTCACTGGACTGCAAATACCTCCAGGAGTGAGTTCATATATGTAAAGCTCTTAGAAAAGCACCTGACATATGGACAATGCTCAGTAAATGCTAATATCTATCATTTGGAATGCAACCCTTTATTCCAAAGACAAAGGCAGCTTTTTTAAAGTCTCCCTTTTATTATATAAATAATGCAATGAAATATGTCTCTCTGCATGTCTATTTCTCTGATAAAAGCAATAGAACTGGAATCACTCAGTTGAAAGAAAGATCTACATTTTAAAACTAGCTTCTTTCAGAAAGTGCAGACTGTACTACTTAACTTGTAGCAGCAGTGGGCAGGAGCAGCCATCTTCATCATTTACACCAACCACTGGCTTTATCATTCTGGTAAAAATTTTCCCAATTGATAGTTGGAGGGAAAATCTATCATTTCAACTTTTTATTAGCAATTCTTTTCACACACTAATTGGCCATGTGTACATCATTTTTCTTTGGGGATTTTCATCCCTTATTTTTTTGTTTATAGATCAAGGATATCACTGAATATCAGATTTGTGGGTAGTATATATTTTTCCAGTTTATTATTTACCTTTTGAGGGTGATCATACTCATACCTCTGTTTTGCTTTGTTTTTCTTCACTCTCCAGAGTCTGTGATGGAGAGTTTGGATGAATTTGCCCTGTGGGGGTCTAAATGGATGATCCAGGCAGGTGGAAAGTGCCCAGGCAGTGCTCGTATATATTCACTCCATAGTGATTACAACTCAAACCCTCTTCAAGTGGACCTAGTTATTCCCTGTCCATTTGTTACTCAACTAACTACTGGGAAAAGTTATTTTAGTTAACCACAACTGAAAATAACTAAGCAACAATAGTGACGGCCATAATAATAATCCTTACAAAATACATGTACAATTAAAAAAAAAATAAAGCAGAAGGAAAAGAACCTTGGGACTTCCCTGGTGGTCCAATGTTTAAGACTGTGCTCCCAAGGCAGGGGGTATGGGTTCGATCCCTGGCCGGGGAACACAGATCCTGCATGGCAAAAAAAAAAAGAAAAGAAAGAAACTTAGTGGAATGCCTCTGAAGTATTTCACAAGACTGAAAGACAAAGAGGATTTCAACCAAGTCTGAGTGAGGGTGACACCCAGGATGGTTCTGGGAAAGCAAGCAAGAATAAGCCTGTAGCAGATGGCAGTGAGCCTGCCCCCATTCCTCTGGCCCTTAGCATTTCTGTGCACGCCAGCCTGCTGCTGACTCAGCCCAGATGTCACTCTGCCTGGGGTTCTCTCTGGCCCATCCTTTTTAAGTAGTGAGAGAGAGGGAATTCTTGCAGAAGGGAAATCAATATGAACCAAACTGATGTCTACTGAACTAGCAAAGGCAGCCCTCAGGCACCCTTTAAGGCCATGCAGCGTGCTATTTCTTGGACAGGGTGTTGGGGAGAAGAGTGGAGAAACTGTGGCTGCTAGCTCATCAGGCAGAAGAGAGGCAGGTGCTGGTCTCAACCAAAAGATCAGGACAGAGAAAAGGATCATTCCTAAAACAAGAAAGAAGAGGAGGTTGGTAGGCAGGAACTGGCCTAACACAGAGGCTAGGTAGGCAGGAATACTAGCCGGTGCGTGTCCCCAAACACTCCTAAAATTTCTGGCTGTGTGGCCAGTTTGGGAACTACATTTGGGTCCACTGGGTGCTGTGGGAGGACAGTCCCTTGTATTAAATTGCTGTTGAAACCTGCTATCAGGCTTACAAACCCAGAGAAGGATGAAGGTGTGTCCTGGCTGCCTCTCCTGCCCAGGTGCCCAGAATCTTCCAGGCTGTTAATGCCGGTCATACCAGTGACACGATCTAAATTATTCAGAGCCTAGAACTTGGCCTGTTACTAATGTCATCAAATAAAACAATTTTTTTTTCCTTTCATACAACTCCTGTATTTTTAATAATATATTCTACTGTTGTAGCCACACGTTTTGGGAAACAAACTCACTCAAAAGGACAATGCAGATAGTGGAGTGCCGTTTATTACACCGGCGGGCCCATCCAGGGCAGAGTCTCCTCTTAGCCAGGGACCCCGAATGACTTTAGTGAAAACCTTATATATCTTAAGTGTACTGCCTAAGCCCACATCCCCAAATTCCTTAAACCTCGCCTGGAAAGTGTTAAAGGGAGATACAATCAGGTTACAGCCATGATTCATAATCAGGAGGGTCAGCTGGGTATACATTGTAGCCTACACCGATGGGTGCTGTAAAGATTACAAAGGTGATTGACTACATAGGGGATTATTGCATTCTTTTTGGCGACAGGAAATCTTGGTATGGAATCTGGTGCTTATCAGTCCCGGAGGCCACTTCGGCCATAGGTATGTTATCCCCATGGCTACCAGGCATATAGTCCAAAGCTCACTGAAAGTGCGAGATGGAGTTTCCTTCTTTTTCCAGATGGAGTCAGCTCAGACTGTCCCTTTCCTCCCTCACTATCTCACACTGTCATCCATTTCCACTAAATATACAAATTTAGAAGGCCTATTTTAGCCATTTCTTGAAAGCTTTAATTGGTAGAAGGGATAAAGACAATACATTCTGAGATCCAGTCACCACAAAGTATCTTGAATTAGATAAAACCATTAAAGGGCTTTCTGATCTCATGACCCATTATGGAAACCACTTGGAAATCCTTGGCCTGGACATTTTTTTTAAAAAAAGCTCTCCCTGGAATTTATAATGATGATCTAAATCATCAGTGCTAGGAAAAGGCAAATGCAAGCAAAGATGGGGATCCTGACCTAAGGGGGAAAAAATCTAAGTTATCAGGGAAACACCTGAGTTTGAATCTTGATTCTGCTGCTTACAGTGTGACCTGGGGCAAGTCACTTAAGCTCCCTGCAACTCATCATCAATGAAGTGGATACGGTAATATCACCCTTCCAGAGTTGTTGAAAGATTTAATTATATGTATATGCATGCATATACATATACACAGAAGGCTTAGCACAACACCCTCGCCTGCTACCACGACAGTGCTTTGGAACCACTCCCTCTCTTTCTAGACCCAGTATTCTCAAACATCCTCAATTAGTAGAGTACCAAGCACTTGCGGGGGGACCTCATGAAATATGGATAAATGAGGCAAAAAATTTTGTTGTTCAGTAGCTAAGTCATGTACCACTCTTTGCAACCCCATAGACTACAGCATGCCAAGCTTCCCTGTCCTTCGCTATCTCTTGGAGTCTACTCAAATTTATGTCCGTTGAGTCAGTGATGCCATCCAACCATCTCATCCTGTTATCCCCTTCTCCTTTTGCCTTCAATCTTTCCCAACATCAGGGTCTTTTCTAATGAATTGGTTCTCATTAGAAAGCAAAAAATAAAAATAGCCACACCTTATAAAAATTTATGTCACTTCTCACAGCATCTAAACTAGAATTGAGGGTGATAAGGGCCAGGAGGCTGAAGAAATTTTAGGCAGGGACAGCTTAACAATGAGAAAATTCTATTACCTTAACCTTTCTCTAAAACTGAGAAGAGCGATTATCATTCCAATTTTAACTATAAAGTCTCTCTCTGTTCAGGATAAAATTGGATGGAGCAGGGCAATCCTATAATGTTACCATTAGTATCCGATGTCAATGTGATGCCAGGTCCCAAGGGCAGTGTTGTTCAAACTTTCCAACAAAACTGAGGCTTTACCCACCTTTGATCTACAGTGGAGAAATCTAATATATGGATGACCATAGGCCTCCAACAGGTCACCAGGAAGGCACAGCAGCAAAGGTCATATTTCAGCAGCTCACAATACCTTCTCTGTGGACAAACAATGGCCTGACCTTCCCGTCAATGTCTGACCTTTCAACTCTGACAAACGTATGTATTTTCTCAGCAATTACAATTTAAGCTACTAAAGGGGCAGTTTAATCACTTTTATCAAAGGGAATAAATTAAAGCTTCCCTGGATCCCAGAACAAAAAGAACTCAACTAGCCTTTGTGGTCAAAGAAACTTCTTTTTTCACTGGTGCACACAGCTTTTCTCAGAAATCCTCACTGTTTGAAAGCAAGACGGAGAGTTAGAAGGAAGGTTCAGCCCCAAATTACAGAAATTAAAAATCTAAAAGGACAGTCACAGAGTATCTGTTAATAAGTAGATGTATTTTTTCTTTAACTGAGGGAAACTGTTATTCTGATTTATCTTTAACATCATTCAAGGCTGAAATCTGTGAAAACTTGGAGAGGATGTTTTCCAGTTTTATAACCTAGTGGTAACCCCCAGAGATTATACTTGACAGCGTTGAATTTTACAGCTATTTTGAGGAGCTAGATACAGAGATAGGCTTTCTAGGTGGCGCAGTGGTAAAGAATCCACCTGTCAATGCAGGAGATTCGAGTTCAATCCGTGGGTCAGGAAGATCTTCTGGAGAAGGAAATGGCAACCCACTCCATTATTCTTGCCTGGAGAATCCCATGGACAGAAGAGCCTGGCGGGCTACAGTCCATGGGGTTGCAAAGAGTCGGACACGACAGCATGCATACGTGAAGATACAGAGACGGAAATTTAAGAAATATTCAGTTTCAGTGCATTTGGGGCAAAGTAAACAGTTTATAGAGTTTATCACCTCCTGCTGTCTCCCATGTACGTAGGAATGGGTGTTGCGTAAAAGGTAAGTGATGTTGCTAAAATTCTGCCTCTGTTTACAGGTACCAAATAGGAACTCGGAGACAGAGTTTTGGGTGAAGTAGAAAAGAATGTTTTTTTTGCTTTGCTGATCCCTGGATTGGGAAGATCCCCTGGAGAAAGGAAAGGCTACCCACTCCACTATTCTGGCCTGGAGAGTTCCATGGACTGTATAGTCCATGGGGTCGCAAAGAGTCGGACACGACTGAGCGACTTTCACTTTCAGAAAAGAACAGTTTTATTGCTTTGCCAGGCAAAGAGGCCCACAGTGGGCTAATGTCCTCAAAACTGCATGTCCTCAATTGGAGGGGTTAGTGAAGAGTGTTACAGTGCTCAGGGAACAGGGCGTGGTCAACTCATGGACATTCTGATTGGTTGGTGGTGAGGTCACTACGAGTCAGTATCATCAACCTCTAGGTTCCAACTGGACTGGGGTCTACGTGCTTGTGGTCAACATACAGTCAACCTTTTCCACCTGGTGGGGGTCTTAGTATCTGCAAAACAGCTCAAAAGACATGGCTCAGAATATTGTCCATAGTCCTTGAGGAAGAACTAAAGGTTCTTGACTTTAATGGCTAATGATGATTTTGTCTTATTTGACATTTTCTTGCTCCTCTGATTAAAATTTATTCTTTGCCACCTTTGTGGAGGACATGGGTGGTGGTGGGGGTCTATTCAGGGAAGGCCTCAAGGGTCCTGCTCGGTTACAGTGAGGGGGCCGAGATAGGAGAAAGATGACCCCATTCAGCAAGTAGTTAATAAATACATGTCACTTAATCCAGGGGGCTGGTAATAACCCAACCACTCCAGCCCCATGCTAGGCAGAATGACTCCCTTCCTCCCTGGGCACACCCAACAACCAGTTCACCCCCCAGGACTTCTGAGATTGCCTCAGGGTCTTCTGTCTCCTTTTCCCTAAAGACAGCACACAGCCCAGTCCAGGGTGGACACTCTGGAATTGTCTCATTAGTTCCTGTGACTTAGAATGACTTTAACAACAAGAGAGTTTAGAGCAGAACCACAGGACCTACATACTGGAGGATTCAGGTCCAAACATGTTTGTGAGGAAAAGCAAAAATCAGTGTACACAAGACAACTTCCCAACAGCATCTCTTCAAGGAAAATCCCACTACACGCTTATGATCAATGATTCCTTGTCTGAAGCTGAAAGGGGCAAGGTTCTCACATGGACCAACTTTTCTGCCAAAATCCAGCTTACTGGAGAGAGAACAAGGATGAACTACATAACCAGCCTCCTGCCCAGGTGCAGTTTAGGAATCCCTATAAAGTAACACTTCTGTTCCTGTGTAAAGGAGAAATACAATGTGCTCTTCTTGGCTCACTAAGGAGAACAGAATCTTAGAAGGCCTATTCTAGCCATATTAAACGCTTAATTAGAAGGGATAAAGGCTGAATACACACTGTTCCAGTAACCATGTGTGTGTTAGTTGGTCAGTTGTGTCCAAATCTTTGTGACCCCATGGACAGTAGCCTGCCAAGCTCCTCTGTCCATGGAATTCTCCCAGCAAGAATACTGGAGTGGGTTGCCATTTCCTTCTCCAGGAGATCTTCCTGACCCAGGAATCAAACCCGGGTCTCCTGCATTCCTGGCACTGAGCCACCAGGGAAGCCCGTCCGGTAACCATAAAGTACTGGTAAATATATAAAAATGCTGTTTCTTTCATGTGAGATAAGCATAATAATTCTAATTTCCTTCCACAGGGAAGGAGTTATAATCTTTAGAGTGCTACGGCATCATGGTTCTGTATTCAAGTAAAAGTCAATAATACACAATTATTTATGCTGAGTCCCAAGTTCATCACTGAGACCAAAAAAAAAAAAAAAATCCAAACAAAACCAAAACAAAAAACAACAAAGCACACAAACAAAACAAAACAAAACACAGCTAGGAAGGTAGGTTTTCAGTGGTGGAATAAAGAACTAAGATACACTATCAATGTGCTTTCACTAACGGAGATGAATTTGAATAAAACCACTGATTTCTTATAACTTTCCTTATTCAACTGCAAAAGTGCTCTCTAAAAGAAAATAGTCTATACCAAAGACTGCTAATCTTTTTTTCAAACTCCTAGAAATCTATTTTGGGAAAGAGATGTAATTTCAGGCTGCTTTGATACTATCAAAGTATATTGTTTTAATAGGAATTGGTCAGTTCAAGTTTTAACTTCAAAAGAAAAATGACACATTTTGAAGGATAATAGGAATTTTTTAAGGATATTCAAAAAATCTGCAGATCTGTAACTATGTTATTAATCTTGACTTTTATTACCTTATTCTTGTAATCACCCCGTTAGGGTGGGTTTAAACAGAGAACCAGGCACAGGGTCCTTGAAAGCCTCTTTCCTCAGAGGGGTCGTCTTACTTCACACCAAGTTAACAAGTCACTTATACCTGCCTGAAGCAAAATGAACCTGGGGAGTCTCCAGTGCTTTTCCAATTTTTAAACGTTCTCCACCTCAATGCCCCCTGTCATCAGCTATTTGAATTTTTAGTCTTCTGTATTACTTGAGTCTGGCTCCTACAACCAATCAGAAGCAACAGCAGCCCTGGGTTCACTCCTGCGTGGCCTCCCTTCACTGTTCTGAGCCTCAGTTTCCTCATCAGACTGCAAGACGCCTGGCGTGTCTGACATTGAGGGGGACCCAGCCTGCAACACATCTTAATCTTTTGTTGGGCAGAATACAGCCCATCTTCTCTCAAATCCTGCTTGTAAACAGCATCACAGAAAATGGCCAGCTGACAAAACCAGGAATGCTAGAAAGAAATGAATCAAAAAAATTTTAATGACGTGTCAAAATGCATCCCTGGCAAGTTTGGGGAAACCCAAGTACCAGACCCATCAGACCAGCAAGGGGACAGAACATAGAATTCAATCTTACTCTCAACTTAAGACAAAATGAAGCTGTAAAGCCCAAAACAAACATCATTAGATTGGTTCAGAAGTTCCCGGGGCTCCAATATCGTGTGTGTTTGAGTTCAAGTTAAGCCAGCAACTGACCAAAGGGTGGTCTCTGAGCTAACACCACGGGAAGGATCTGTGGGTTGTGCTTTGCAGTTAGTGACATGGGGCAACAGCAGACCCAGGAGCCATTCTCTCCAACTGCAGTTTCCAACAAAGAGACACGTGACCATAACTCTGACCCTCAGAATGACCATCTGCTGGCCTTGCTCCACCAGGGAGCTGAGAGGCTGCTACTACCTCCTCCAGCCCCGAGCTCTGCTAGCATCCCGATACAGCCAACCAAGTTCCAACGCAGGAGAATCTTGGGTGACGGTTGACACGGATGGCAGAAGTGAGGACCCGCCCCAGTTCAAGTATGTGTTTTCTGTCATGTTTGCCAAACTCTGCCTTAGAGGCATGACAGCAAAACTGACAAAAGAATAAAAATCCACACAAATCCTGAAATATGTAGTGCTCGTACATACAGGAAATAGTGCTACATACCCACCCTGCCCCGGGGAGGACAGTGGCGCTTGCTGCTGCTCCTTGCAGCCCTGGAACAGGAAGACGGCCTGGGCTGGATGCAGGGCTCTGCTGTGCCCCTAACTGTGTTCTGCATCTTCTCAGGTGGTGCTAGTGGTAAAGAACCTGCCTGCCAATGCAGAAGATGTAAGAAATGCAGGTTCAGTCCCTGGGTCGGAAGATCCCCTGGAGAAGGGAATGGCAACCCACTCCAGTATTCTTGCCTGGAGGATCCCATGGACAGAGGAGCCTGGTGGGATACAGTCCAAAGGGTTGCAAAGAATGGGACACGACTAAAGTGACTTAGCACGCCTGCATGTGTTCTGGGTCAAGCTTCACATTCCCACTTTTTCCCCTTTACTTCCAAAATGTCTAAAGCTGCTCATGGCTCAGAAGTTGTTCTCGCTAACAGCAGTGATGGCAACCACTGAACGGATGCCTCTGGGCTCCAGGTACGGTGCTGTCAGCTTTTCACAAATTAGTTCCATCGATCGCAACCCGAGAACACCCTTTACTATCTCACTGTCTGGATGAAAAGAGTGAGGTTCAAAGTGGTTAACAATGAAGGGACCAAGCCAGGGCCTGACTCCAGGCCTGATTCCCAAGAGTCTTCCTTCCTCTGGACACAGTGCCCCTGCATCCAGCCACGACACAGCAGCTCGTCCCGTCAGACCAGAACATGGGGACGGTCCGGGGAAAGCCAGCCTATCTGAGACTCAAGAGGCCCACAGCGTATCTCCATCTACCCCGCTGCTCCATCCTCCTGTTAATCCCCCTGGCCTAATCCTTCCAACACTTGTTCCAGGTCCCATTTCTGCTTCCCCTGTAGCAAAAGGTATTAAAGAGATAGTTAACACTGGTTAAAGGGGTGATTCTTCTCTTTTAAATTTTATTCTATTATTTTTTAAAGTATTTTTTAAAAATTCACTTGGCTGTGCCGAGTTTTAGTTGCGGCGTGCAGGATCTTTGATCTTCGTTGCAGCGTGTGGGAAATTTAGCTGTGGCATGGGGGATCCAGTTCCCTGACCATGGATGGAGCCCAGCTCACCTGCACTGGGAGAGCAGGGTCTTAGCCACTGGACTACCAGGGAAGTCCCAAAGGAGTGACTCTTACCCTACACACCAGCTGCTGAGGGACTCGTGGGCAGAACCTACTCAGGTATCAGAAAGTGGCCCGGCTCTCCTCCTGCACAGTGAACCAGGACTGAGACCAATCTGACCAGGGCACTGAAACGGTAATATAGCTAAACAATGGATCAGTTTCAAACGAGCTGGTTCCCTATAGCTGGTCACAGGCCACCCCCCAACCCCCAAATCTAGTCACCGACCAATCTGTCTTTGGCTGAAGATGAACTGGGTCAGACTGGACAGGCCAGACTTACATAGGAACCCCCCGTGAAGAGCAGAAGTCCTGGCTGGGCAAGGGTTATTACACACAAAGGACTGTTTGGACTGCTCCTGGGGGAAACACCGCAACTCACACATACATTTAAACCACACAAAAAATTAACCCCTGTAAACCCTCTAAATGTCTAAAAAATGACGTGATAAAAACAAATGCTTTCTAGTCTGACCAAGTTACTTTTTGACTTGTCACATTTGGTACTATTTCCCATACAAGAATATTTTAAGTACAATAATTTTCACTGCTACAGAATTAGAACGTGGGATAAGAATATATTTTATTTTTCTCATAGAAGTTCTACCAAAAATATACTTTTTTCTTAACTTAAAAATACACCTTTGGAAAGCGAAACTCGAGTTGTTACAATTCACTACATGTTTTACAAACAATCGTGAAAGGAAAGAGATCAACAGGATGGATTCAATTATTAAATAAAAAAATGTTCATTTTAAAAGCTTGACCTTGTCCTTTAATAACTTCAGGGTGGGGTTCTTGCTGATTTTCTTGTTGAAGATGACTAGGAGCTCCTCTTCCGATTTGTGATGTTCATTTGTCACCACATAATACTGAGCTAAAACCTTCACAAAGAAAAAACAGCGGTCAAATAGGTATTTGTCCTGAAAATTTACCCAGTGTTAGTTCTCTGAGCCCCAGCATAGCAGACAGCAACAAATCAAAGAACCCAGGTGCTGGTTACTCAGGGGGTCCTGCTCGTGGCGATTCACACAGCTGCACACGTGTGACACTCGGCTGCCTGCATCAGACACCAGTGAAAAAAAATTACAAAGGGGGGAAAAACACTGTTCTGGAATAATCAAAAGACAGTAACATAGCTAGAGCAGTGATTTTCAGACTTAACACTGGTGCTGCTCTGGCTGAGGAGGTGTGGATGGGGTAAGACTCTAGCCCCACCCGCACCCTGAAGGACCAAAAAGCAGCAGCTTGAAAGTCACTGAGACATACGCACACCTACAAGTTTACAGTATTTCAGAGGTAGAGAAAACAGAACAAAACCATACATTTTAAAATAAAGAACGGATTCTCCCCAGTTTATATACCTGACTCACACCCTTCATACCTTTTTCCTTAGCTTCTTGATTGTTATTTCATTGTCTGGGGCCTGTTTCAGAACTGCTTTAATAGTTCCCTTCCAGTTGAATTTGCCTACAATGTAGAAAATCATTTGTAAACCACTGTGTTTTGTGGCAGTCCCAAAGGGTTAAGAAACAGCTGTGTGTGAGAGATCCGGTCTCCCTATACCCCGGCCAACATTTGGAGGTGGCACTACTTTTGTAAAGCTAGTTTCTGGTCTTGCCTCATTTCTGCACCACCTATTTGCTAAACAGGAAACGAACAAGACCAGAATGAACTGGACGCCACAGCACTGTGTAGGAGGCACCCGACCTGTCCCATCACAGTGGCCGAGAGGCACTGACGATTGTCTGCAATACTCATTCTCAGCGTGACCGGAAAAACTAAGGATCATTAAGTACCACCATCCTACAAATTCCGGTAGAAAGACATGAGTTATATCTAATGAACTCAAGATTTACTAAGGATCCGCTAAGATCAAGGGGCTGTCTAAACACAGTAAGCAAAGCAAAGACTGAGCAAAAGGAGCTGAACCTTGAAGCAGAGAAGACGGCCACCAATGACTACTGTCAGTAGGCTAGGACTCATCTAGGGAACCTCTGCTTCTGGGAAGATGAAGACGAGTATGCAGAAGATACATAATTCTGATGAAAGAAATCAAAAGATTTAAATCAACAGACAGGTCATATTCATGGCTTGGAAGACAACAGAGTAAATAAAGTGATCGATTCTCCCCAAACTGGTCCAATTCCTCTATCATCATGGCAAGACTTTTTATAGATATAGGCAAGATTATTATAAATCTTCTAATTTTGCAAAAGGACAAAGTGAGGATAAGGCTACCCGTTTTCCAGACTTTGGATATGCCTGCTCTAGTCGAGATGTGTGGTGGAGGGACGGACGGACACACACCATGCAAGAGAACCCAGAACAGACCCACACCGATGCTTGACAAAGGCACTTCACTGAGAGAAAAGACGGCCTTTTTAAATGGTGTGGACCAACCAGACATTGATGAGCAAAGAAACAAACCTTCAACCAAGTTTCATATCTCATAAAAATTCACTCAAAATGGATCATGGACTTGACTGTAAAATCTGCAACTGCAAGACATTTAAGGAAAAAAAACAGAAAAAAGACAAAAAAACCTTTGGGGATTTAGGGCCAGCGGAGTTCTTAGACGACTTCAGAAGTATCATCTCTTAAAGGAAAAACTGACAAATGAGGCTTCATCAAGACCAGAAACTTGCTCTACAGACGCAGTGCCACCACCAAACGCTGAGCAGGGTGTGGGAAGACAGGCTCTCTCACACACTGCTGGTGGGAATACAACACGGCACAGCTACTCGTGAAAAACCTGGCTGGTTCTTAAAAACTAAACATGCAAGTGATGCACCACACGGCCGCTGCGCCTCCTGAACACTTCTTCCAGAAAAGATGACACAGGAAAGCCTCTACGCGAGTGCTTACAGCAGCTTTATTCATCAGGACCACGGACCGAAGATAACCCAGATGTCCGTCAACAGATGAATGGATAACCAAGCTGCGGGACACTCACACCACAGACCACTGCTCACGGTGCAGAGGAATGGGCTACTGAGATGTGCGGCAACCTGGATGAATCTCCCTAGAATAAGGCTGAGTGAAGAGGACCAATCTCAAAAGGTTACACAGTGTGAAGTCAAAGTCACTCAGTCGTGTCCAGCTCTTTGTGACTGCATGGACTAGACAGTCCATGGAGTTCTCCAGGCCAGAATACTGGAGTGGGTAGCCTTTCCCTTCTCTAGGGGATCTTCCTGACCCAGGAATTGAACCGGGGTCTCCTGCACTGCAGGTGGATTCTTTACCAACTGAGCTATCATATCAGGGAAGCCCACTACACAGTAAATGATGCCATTGATGTCACATTCTGAAACGACACAATTTTAAAGCAGAGAGGTACATGGAAGTAAGGGACAGGCTGACCTCTGGGGTAGAGGTGGGTGGGGCGAGAGGAGTGGGCGTGGCTGTAACGGGGCGGTGGGAGCATTCCCTTTGGGGACAGGAATGTTTGTCTTTTGACTGTTCAAGGTGTTGAAGAGTCAAGGTGTTGAACAGTCAAGGTGTTGAACCCAGGGGAGTTTTGTCCTACAGCTGTGGGAGGTCTTGGCCTCAGAAGAAACTGGGTAAGGCCACAGAAGGTTCCCTGAAGTCTAATTATTTCTTAAAATTGCATGTGAATCTATAATTACCTCAGAACTAAAAGTTTTAAGTTAAAAAAAAAAAAATTCACATATACAAAGTTACAAGCTAAGAAATCTAACTACACTTGGGCAGTTACTGAACTTCCATGAATAAAGTCTCAAATCCCACTTGAGCCCTCAGGACTGTTCTTAGTGGCAGGCCTGGGGAGTGTTCCCGGTCTGGGCAGTGGGAACAGCTCTGCAGAGGAGAGAGCATTTAAGAGGAGCCCTGGACTTCCCACGTGGCTCAGCTGGTCAAGAATCTGCCTGCCGTGTGGGAGACCTGCGCTCGATCCCTGGCTTGGGAAGATCCCCAGGAGAAGGGAATGGCTACCCACTCCAGTATTCTGGCCTGGAGAATTCCATGGACTGTATAGTCCATGGGGTCACAAAGAGTCGGACATGACTGAGTGACTTATGCCTCCACTTTGGAGTCTGACAAGCACACATTCTGGCTGAAAGAGGGTGGCCGTGGGGCTCCAAGCAAGGGGACACCAGGGACAGACCCAGAGACGGGAGGAGGGACAGTCAGGCCTGTTCCTGCACCCTGGACCTCAGGGCACATCTATGGGCGTGATAAGAGGCAGGGATGAGAGAAGCAGGGTCTCAGAACTGGGGCTTACTTTAAGCTCCAAAGACAACAGACGTCTCCAATCCAGACGGCTCTACATTCTATCCTTGAAGCTGGAGAGACCCTTGTGAGACCGACTGACAGAGTGCTCGCTATTACTCTGCAGTCACACCCTGGAGCACGGGTTTTGCTCCAGACTCCTTCCCATGCATCCGGAGGGCACGACCCACCCGATGGGCCCAACCCTCCCCCTTCTCCCCCAACCTGGAGAGGGCAGAACTGCAAAGCATAGCAGCCATACCTTTTGCAGGAGCCTCATGGTTTTCCGGTTCTCCATCCTCAGAATTTTCTGGGAGCTTAATCTTTTTCTTCTTAGAATCTGATTCAACTAAGTCATTAGGAAGATAAAAAAAAAAAAAAAAGATTTCACATTTATAACAGCACCTACCATTTAATGAGAGGCCTACAGGGCCAGGCTCCTATTAAAAAAAACCCCATCACCTTGCTCATGTCCCCAAGCACCCCAGCCTTGAGGCGGGGGTCTTCTCCTCCAAGGACAGTTGAGAGGTGGTGTTGCCTGCCCTGGACTAAGCCCAGGTTGGCCTGCCACCAAACCGTATGCTCTTTGCTGCTAGTGGTTTCAAATGGCAAGGTCTGACAGATTTTTATCCATCCCCAACTCACAGCTTAAACACTCTTTAACAAACCCTTGGAGCGTAAGTGAGCCACAAACCTTCCAAGTGCTTGCGCTTTCTCTTGCCCGGACCGGCGTCTGCCTGCTCCCCCGCCTCGGCGCCTCCATCCACCGCCCCGTCCTGGGCGCGCTCGGCCTTGCTCTTCTTCCTCTGGCTCTTCGTCCCCGAGGAGCCATCAGCCACCTCCTGCTCAGCCTCCTGCGCCACTTTGCACTTTTTAGGCTTCTGACCCTTTGCGTTCTCCTGGTGGTTTTCTAGTCTTAGTTCTTTCTTTTCTTTTTTCCTGTTCTTCTGCCGTTCTGCCTTCCTTTCTCTCTTATTCTTCTTGGCCTCTGCGGGCTCTTCCGTGCTGCTGTTTGCTTTGGAGGACGGGACCTCAGCGTTGTTCTCTGCACACGGCTTGCTCACTGGCTCTGCCGGCTGCTGATCTGGCCCCTTACCGACGGGTTCCTTATTATTAAGCAAAACCAAGAAACACATAAATACTCATTCCAGACACACATCATTTTATCTACTGCATAAATTTCTCTAAGGAAACTGTTATTACTTCACCATTTTATAACTGCGACCCCTCCAACCCCATAGCTTACACGTAGCAATATATATACAAAGTGAGAAAAAACTACCCCCAGCCCACATTCCTCTCTGCATTTAATAGATATTTTCATTCCACTGGAAAAATGAAGGATCTCTATGTCATGGAAAAGCCAGACCTTTAATTCTGGCTCACTAGCCGCCTGTTAGATAGAAGACGAGCATGTGGGTGTGGCAGAAACCACCAGATTGATGCATCTGCAGGCCTGGGTTCAATTTCCAGCTCTGTTCACTACTAGCCAGGTGATTCAGGGCAAGTTATTTATCTGCTCCAAACCTATTTCCTCATCTATAAAAAGAAAAGGTGGTGACACGTACCTGATACAGTTTATGTATGAATAAAATGAGAAAGGAGAAAAGCTAAGCTTGAGAAAGCAGCTGGATGTACAGGGAGAGTTTTGTAAACTCGAGTACTAGACAGAGGTGCCCTTATCGCCATCACTGTTCAGGTGGATGGCTACCCCGAGAGGGACGTCAGGCAGGGACACCTGGGTGGAACGTCAAGAATGGTAAGTAAGGAACCATGGAAACATGTGCTGGAATAAGACAGACTGCCCATTTACTGCACCACCTGACTCAAACCAAGTGACTTCAGCTGCACTCTGACTATAGAGATGCTGCGGCCTCCATGCCTGGCCCTTCCCAAGAGAGGACGTGAGGCACGTCACGAACTGCTCCGTAAGCCCTGATGTGTCTGCAGGGGCAGGGCCACGGTCAGCGTCGGCAGCTCCGGGGCAGCTGCCGGTGCTCTGCAAACCCCTGGACTCACGGTCAGGTTCCATCTCTGTTCAGTAACCGGCCAGGTGACTGACACCGACATCGAGTCCTCCTCCTTTCAGAGGTGAGGTCACCAGGGGACCAAATGGAGGAGGACTGGCTTTCACTCCTACAAGCACTCTGCTGAGCTCATGAAGCTCATAAGACCCAGTCACAGGCTCAAAGAGTAGTATTTAGGGTTCTGAGACTAAACTAAACAACTGGAGTTTTCTCAGGAGGAATTCAGAGATCAAATCATCGAGGCACATGCGGGGGAGGCAGGCGATGAGCTCAGAAAGGACTCAGGAGGAAGGGAGACCAGGACACCTCGCCCTGTCCTACAAGTTCCGTCTTATGGGACAGTGTATCGTGAGCTTCAACCCCCCAGGGTCTGAGCACTGCAACCCCAGGCCTCCCCCTTTAGCCAAGTCTCCAGCTGCTGCCCTGCCTCCAATTCCTAACCAAGCCCGCCCTCGGCGCCCCATATTCTGGGAGAGAGGGGAAACAGGAGGGAAGGAAGGAGGGAGGGAGACACACACTGACCCGCCAAGCAGTCACTCAATCAATGAGTAGACAGATTCACTCCCCATCAGCTTCCTACTTCGTTCCAGGCTCTACTCCAACGTGGTCTCTTCAGATACGATTTCACTGCCTCTGTCCTGACAGCGAGACTCTCCCCCTCTTCACTCTCTGCCCTGACCTCTGCCTCCCATTTCTTTCTGGCCCTTGTCACCACGTGATATCATAGCATCAGTCCTTAGAGCAGCTGTCGGTCTCTCCTGCCAGAATACAGCTCCCCCGCTGGGAAGGACCCAGGTCCAAGGATGGCTGGGTCCATAGTGACCAGGTGCGCCGTGGAGCAGGGTGGTGAGTCTTTCACTTGAGAAGGATACAAAGCCTCCAGCCCAAAGCCCCCAGGGCCTTGGCACCATCCCCATCTCCAACTCCAGGCACGGGCCGGGACGTTCACTGCCCAAAAGCAATGACAATCTGCATTTTGCAGAGCTCAGAGTTTACCACGAGCTGCTTAATGGTTATCTTATTTAATTCTTAATATATTCACAGCTTCAAAATGAAATTGAAAAACTCTATTTTTTGAACTCCGGAGTTAAGCTAAATAACCACAAACTTTTATGACTATTAGTTAAAATAATGGAAGTGAAAGTTAAAGTCACTCAGTCGTGTCCGACCCTTTGCAACCCCATGGACTATACAGTCTGTGGAATTCTCCAGGCAAAAATACTGGAGTGGGTAGCCTTTCCCTTCTCCAGGTGATCTTCCCAACCCAGGGATCAAACCCAGGTCTCCTGCATTGCAGGCGGATTCTTTACCAGCTGAGCCACAAGGGAAGCCCAAAATAATGGAAATAACCTTTAAAAAAATAGGTGCCACATAAGTGCCAACTGAATGATTGGTTATAAGGTTTCACAGGGCCAATTTGTGTGTTTAGAGACAAATGGTAGATACACTGCCAAGAGAAAGTTTCATTTTTTATCCCAATTTGTGGTCAAAACTATTCTCTCTACATAAAGCACATCAACTGCTGACAACTGTGAGGAGAATAAAAGACCAGTCAGACCCCACTGTTGTTCTGAAACACTAATGATATGTCTTCAGACGGGCTATAAGCTCCAAGTAGGGGCAAAGTGCAACTGGATTAATGAGAAAAAATGTTGAACAACGGAAGCAAGGATGTGCCTACAAAATGTCACGCTACAACTTTCTGCAGGTGTATTCCACATCTGGGCCCTCTCGGATCAAAGCATCTTCTCGAAAGGCGGTCTACTGATGTGCTCCAAGCAATCCCTCCGGCCCCCGGAAGGAAGGAGATCAGCACTGACTAAGCGCCCACGCCCTGCTGGGCACGAGCTGGGAGGCTTGTACACCCTCATCTGCTTTAATACTGGGACACGACCCCTCACCCCACACCTACCAGAATACCTGGTTGCCCTCTCTTGTCCTCACCCTGTTCATTTTTTCTTCCTGCCACTATCACCCACCTGAGTTGCTTTTCTGTTATTTGTTCAGGGTCTGACACGTATTGGGCACAGTAAGTACTAAGTCTTTGGTGTTGTTGCTTAGTTGCTAAGTCACCTCTGACTCCTTTGTGACCCCGTGGACTGTAGACCACCAGGCTCCTCTGTCCATGGGATTTCCCAGGCAAGAATACTGGAGTGGGTTGCCATGCCCTCCTCCAGGGGATCTTCCAGACCCAGGGATCAAACCCAGGTCCCCCACTCCACAGGCAGATTCTTTCCACTGAGCCACCTGGGAAGCCCCTACCGAGTCTAACGATCCACCTCTATTGAAGACAAGGAGACGAAGGCTCAGAGGTTAAATAAGATGCCCGAGAGCAAACGCTTGGCGAACAGCAAAGCAGGGATTCAAATGGGGTCTGTCAGAAACCCAAAGCACCTGTTCTTTTCCAAACATCCCACTACCTCATGTCTAAGCCGATCAAGTCATGTCAGCTGGTAGTTTTCAAACATCAGGATTAAACACCTTCCTTTGCACAATAAGGAAACCTTTTCTGCATTGCACTCAGTGTATCCCTTCCCATTAATGAAGGCACAAAGAGGCTCTCTGAAAAAGAAGGCTGTCTTGACCTCCAAAAATAAGACATTCCTGTTTGATTTTTACTAAGCACTTTTGCCACACTGCAAGTCTAGAGTGAGATCAGACTTACACTGCTGGAAGCTTCAGAAAAGATATTCCACACCTGCTCCAGGATAGATTCATTATGAACTTTTAAACTGTTCTTCATCCAATTCTGTATGCGGAAAAAGAAAAAAGAAAAAAACCCCACTTATCCCATATGCTGACAGGTACACATAAGCTGTCACTGAAGTGCCCACATCCCCTCCATTCAGGGAAGTCCAGGCAAATACATACCTGAAATTTTGCCCTTTTCCTGGGAACGTTGTCAAAACCACTAATTTGCTCTAATAGTTCCCTCACTTTGGGGCTGACATTGGGTCTTTTTATTAATTCATGAATTTTCTACAGAAAAGATAAAAGCAATAAACAATCAACAGATGAGTTTCATGAAAGTCAAACTACTGGGTTTACACCTCAAGTCCAGATTCTATGTTAATGTCTATGTTTACAGATTCAACAGAGTAAAGTCCAGAGCAATTTATTGTTGTTGTTCAGTCGCTAAGTCATGTCTGACTTCTTGCGACCCCATGGACTGCAGCCCGCCAGGCTTCCCTTTCCTTCAATACCTCCCCGAGACTAAGGCAAGAAATAAAAGGCATCCACATTGGAAAGAAAGAAGTAAAATGATCTCTGTTCCCAACAACATGGTCTTACATGTCCAAAACCCAAAAGATTTCACAGAAGGAATCTTTAAGACTAATAAAGTTCAGGGGTTTGCAGGATACAAAAATCAACACTCAAAAATCAAGCTGCATTTCCCTACACTTAAGAACAAACTGGAGAGGAAATTAATAAACAATTCCACTTATAATCTATCAAAAAGAATAAAATACTTAGGGATAAACTTAACCAAGCAACGAGGCAAAAGACATATATACTGAAAACTAAAAAACACTGCTGGGAGAAATTAAAGAAGATACAAGCAAATAGAAAGACATCTCATGTCCAAGAACTGTAAGATGTCAATACCACTTAAAGAGATGTTCAGATGTAAGGTTCAGATGTAACCTCTATCAAAAGATGAAACATTTCTGGAGATGGATGATGGTGATGCATGTACAACACTGTGAATGTACTTGGTTGCATAAGATGCATTAATTCTTGGCTTCCTAGGCTTCTCAAGAAAGCAGGTGACAGATGAAGCTCCTTGATGAATTAGGAAGACCTTACCTGAATCCATGCCTGCTGTTTAACATCGCCTTTGTGGGTTTTACCTTCATACCCTTTGCCACCATACTTCTGATCTTCACTTATGCATTTCACGTGGTTTTTATAGTCATCGCCCCTTAAAGTGAGAAAGTTCCACCATTAGAGTGATTCCCAAATCGAAGTCTCTGTGTAAAGCTAGCACACAGTCCACACTTACCTTCCCATCTGTGCTCTGCACGGCCACCCCACCCCTTTCACTTACTACGTTGATAACCTCCTGGTCACATCACATTTTCCTTCTTCCCAACTGTTCAAATCCCACCACCAAACTTTCCACCCATTCACCCAAATGTCTTAAAATCATATTGATAGGCAGTATTTTTTTAAAGTCACAAGCAAATAGTCTCTAAATAAAAAAGAATTCTCTGCAACAGGGTGGCTTTATCTTAAATTACAATGCCTGTAGGGTTTCCTGGTAATATACAGCGGGCAATCAATAATTAGCTGTAGACTAAGTTAAAAGGTGGTATAAAACAGTAGTATCAGGTCATGAGAAAGTTCTGGATCTTGGGAGTCTTGGAAAAAAAGGACACTTGATTCTGTCTTATATGATTGTTTTGAAGCTCTACAGGGTCCTCAGGGAAAAGCTGGGACAAGGTCAGGGGCAAAGTCCCTTAAGGAGAAACAGCCCAGTTTTCACCTGTTTCCGTATATCTTTCCTCCTAGGATTAGGTAAGAACAAAGACTTAGCAGTTTCCAAACATTTTTTTTTTTTTAATCACTGCTTTAGAATGAAATTAAAAGAGACTGTTTGCAAATATCCCTCAAGTGCCACAGAGGCCAGTAGGGCCCACGTGCCAAAAGCTGAACCCTCTGAAGCTGAAGGCAATCAGCGCAAGAATGAGGCTAGCCAACTGCAGACGACGCTCCCTGAGAAACAGTGGGTGGGCAGGATCCATCCCGCCCCTCCCCTCAGCCCTCACCTCTCCAGAGACCCCTTCCCTGGAAGCACCTGACACACTCAGGATCAGGAGCTTCACCCCCTCCATCACCTCTGATTTTCTGGGGCAGGACCGAGTCTCTTCTCCGAGGTATCTCCACTGTGAATGAATAACTTCATTTTCTGGTCTGTAAATCCACCGCTTCCCTGTTATCAGCTCACCACACCGGAAACCCTGCTCTGCATGGTCACCTCCCTGGGTCCAGTAATGGTGACAAGGACAGGAGAGCAAGTGCCATGGACTCATCAGATTAAGACCAAACCGGCAACTCCCTTTTATTCTGAGTCTTTTCTTTGTATCACCTCTAAAGAGCAAACGGTCATGGCAGGCACTACATTTTTTTCTTAATTTTCTTTCCCCAAATTTGCTCTTGCTCTCTCTCTCTAAAAATGCTTTGTGGAACCAACGATCACATAATTGGTCTGGACATTTAGTACAGATCCACATGGACTTACCAGAAGTCTTTGCCGCAGTCGATGCAGGAAAGACATTCGCAGTTTCGGCAAACAGCCACGTGCTTTTCCACTTGTACCTTCTTCACTGATTCACCACATGCATTGCATGTA
Source organism: Cervus canadensis (assembly GCF_019320065.1). NCBI lineage: Eukaryota > Metazoa > Chordata > Mammalia > Artiodactyla > Cervidae > Cervus > Cervus canadensis. Next base: position 40,960,110 of record NC_057411.1, on the reverse strand, counting down.
AAAAATACCATTTTTAGCTAAATGATTAAATTTTTTTTTTTTACCCCAGATGGGTTTTAAGCCCTGTCCTAAAAAAAAAAAATTAAAAAGGAAAAAAGATAATTATCATTGTAATGTGAAACTTCTTTTCCAAATATATGACTCAGACAGCTAACTCTTCACATGAAAATAACACAATAGAATCAAAGCTGATTCGCAATCTACATAAACCTTTACCATCACATAAGTAAAACCGTATTTAACAACAATACCACGGCTAAAACTGGTTGAATGTGTGCTCACCACACGCTAGGCTTTATTCTAAGAGCTTTATGTGTGTGGATTTCTTTAACCCTCACAGCAACCCTATGAGGGAAGGACTATCGTCGTCCACAATTTACACGTGGTATTAGGACTCAGACTAAAGAAACTGTCCAAAGTCATGCAGTAGCAGAACCAGGATTTAAACCTGGCAGGCTGCCTCTAGAGATGAAGTTTGGGGATGTTTCCAATAACTTTAAGGGCACACAGGCAGTCTCCTTCTCTCTACTGCCTCTAGGTGAGCATTGAAAAGTGCGCCGAGTCCCCAAACACAATAAGGACACAGCCAAAGGGGAATCAAGGAAGGTTTAGAAAGTGGAGAAGAGGCCTAAAAATCATTCCTATAAGCACAAACAGCAGCCATACAGGCATAACCATGTATCCACAGGTGTTAAAAATGCGGATGTGCGCCTCAGTTTCAGTGGACGGGAGCAGGAGTGGCCCCCTGTTGGATCAATCAGAAACCACAGAACCCTCCCAGGTATCCCAGTGCTGGGTGCTGAACTACTGGAGTGGGCTCCCAAACCCAGGCGTCCGGAGCACTGCCCCATGATTCAGTGGGTCCACACCTACACATAACTACCGTTTAAAAAGTTCATGGGGGTGCTACTGCCCTCAACAAAACACAAATTCATTTAAAAGGGTGCCGGAAATCACTGTAACTTTCCAAGATTCAGTTCAGTTGCTCAGTCATGTCCGACTTTTTGCAACCCCAAGAACTGCAGCACACCACACTTCCCTGTCCATCACCAACTCCCGGTACTTGCTCAAACTCATGTTCATCGAGTTGGTGATGCCATCCAACCATCTCATCCTCTGTTGTCCCCTTCTCCTCCTGACTTCAATCTTTTCCAGCATCAGGGTCTTTTCCCATGAGTCAGTTCTTCACATCAGGTGGCTAAAGCATTGGACCTTCAGCATCAGTCCTTCCAATGAATATTCAGGACTGATTTCCTTTAGGATTGACTGGTTTGATCTCCTTGCGGTCCAAGGGACTCACAAGAGTCTTCTCCAACACCACAGTTCAAAATCATCAGTTCTTTGGCACTCAGCTTTCTTTAAGGTCCAACTCTCACATCCATACCCGACTACTGGAAAAACCATAGCTTTGACTAGATGGACCTTTGTCAGCAAAGGGATGTCTCTGCTTTTTAATATGCTATTTAGGTTGGTCATAGCTTTTCTTTCAAGGAGCAAGCGTCTTTTAATTTCATGGCTGCAGTCATCATCTGCAGAGATTTTGGAGCCCAAGAAAATAAAGTCTGTCACTGTTTCCATAGTTTTCCCATCTATTTGCCATGAAGTGATGGGACCCAATGCCATGGTCTTAGTTTTCTGAATATTGAGTTTTTTGGTTTTTTTCTTTTTTCTGAAAGTTGAGTTTTAAGCCAGCTTTTTCACTCTTCTCTTTCACCTTCATCAAAAGGCTCTTCAGTTCCTCTTTTCTTTCTGCCAAAAGGGTGGTGTCTGTCATCTGCATATCTGAGGTTATTGATATTTCTCCTGGCAATCTTGATTCCAGCTTGTGCTTCATCCAGCCCAGCATTTCACATGATGTACTCTGCATATAAGTTAAATACTCAGGGTGACAATATACAACCTTGACCTACCCCTTTCCCAATTTGGAACCAGTCTGTTGTTTTAGGTCCCGTGTTGCTTCCTGACCTGCATACGGATTTCTCAGGAGGCAGGTAAGGTGGTCTGATATTCCCATTTCTTGAAGAATTTTCCAGTTTGTTGTAATTCACACAGTCAAAGGCTTTGGTAAAATCAATAATGCAGAAGTAGATGTTTTTCTGGAATTCTCTTGCTTTTTCTATGATCCAATGGATGTTGGCAATTTGATTGCTGGTTCCTCTGCCTTTTCTAAATCCAGCTTGAACATTCGGAAGTTTCAGTTCACGTACTGTTGAAGACGTGTTTGGAGAATTTTGAGCATTACTTTACCAGCGTGTGAGATGAGTGCAATGGTGCGGTGGTTTGAGCATTCTTTGGCATTGCCTTTCTTTGGGATTGGAATGAAAACTGAGCTTTTCCAGTCCTGTGGCCACTGCTGAGTTTTCCAAATTTGCTGGCATACTGAGTATAGCGCTTTAACAGCATCATCTTTTAGCATTTGAAATAGCTCAGCTGGAATTCCATCACCTCCACTAGCTTTGTTCGTAGTGATGCTTCCTAAGGCCCACTTGACTTTGCATTCCAGGATGTCTGGCTCTAGGTGAGTGATCACACCATCGTGGCTATCTGGGTTATTAAGATCTTGATTTTTTTAATCACTAGATTGTCATTTTACATTATAAATAAGTTTCACAGCAAAAATACTGAGAAGAAATGTTTAACCCAGCATGTTCTTCCTCATCTTGAAGGTAAGGGTCAAGTACACCAATACAGTTTGTTCAGGGTTACGACTTCATCTGAGACTCCTCTGGCACAAATGAGAGACTACTCCTGGTTCGCGGAAAATTCTCACGCACGAGATCACCATCTCTCCCGCACTCCCACCTTCTGAGTCAGTGCTAGACAGGACAAACCTAAGAAAGGAGCAGGGCTATTCCCATCCATTCAGCCTCGAATGAAAATGTACATCCTGGCTGCAACTCCAGGGTTTGTAGAGGCTCAGCTGGTCTCTCTCGGAGGTCTCTTGCCCTGCAGTTTGCTTAATGTGCTACTTATAAAACGTGGGCCCCTGACCCAGGGACCCCTTCTTCAGCTCTCCATCAGGATTACATGGGGTCAGTAACAGCTGAGCAGCAAATCCAAAGGAAAGAAAGCCTGACTGTTCTGGGATGCACACCAACCAAGAGCAACTTCTCACCTGGTTACGGTGAAAAAACGTATGAAACAGTCACAGGTACGGGGGAGTTGGTCTCCCGTGGACTGTGACCCACTCCTCCGAAGCCAGCATTCTGCTCTCAGCAGAAGGATGACCAGGTTGCTGGCAGCCAACGAGAGCAGCCGGGCTTCCCTGGTGGCTCAGTGGTAAAGAATCCACCTGCAAAGCAGCTTTGGTCCCTGGGTCAAGAAGATGCCCTGAAGAAGGAAATGGCTAACCCACTCCAGTATTCTTGCCTGGAGAATTCCATAGACAGAGGAGCCTGTCGGGCTATAGTCCATGGAGTTGCAAAAGAGTTGGAGACAACTGAACGCACATGCATACAAAGGGCACTTTGGTTTCAAAACGAGAGTAAACCAGAGTCACCGAGAGATGGACTGCCACCTCACACAAGGTGGAAAAAGCTGGGGCAAACTAAATTACCTGCTGACAATGTTGAGAGTACTTTCACAATGAGAGTCAACCATGAAAAAATAGCCCCTCAAAAAACTGCTGCAGTGGCCTAGAGCTTTCCAGCCTTCATTTTTGATGTCTATCCTGTATCTTGTTTGAGGCAGAGAGGGGAGGGGAGGAAGGTTTCGGCAAGCTTTGAGATCCAGTTGAGACATGCAGCCCGCCATGGAAGGTCAGAAATTAAAAGGTCTGAGAAGGACGGCTGGATTTCTCAGACTGAATGAAATTTCTCGACTGAATGAAGCCAGTGATGTTGGCAAAAAAAGATGCTCGGCATATCTGTGCAAAACATGTCTTCTCTCTGGTGATTAGCCACACACAGAGTAAACATCAATTCAGGAGAGAATTAGAATTTGGTTGCATGTACATCAGAAAGATACCTCTCCAATCGTTTTCATTTGGTCTTTTGTGGCATATGCTCACATTCAGAAATCTATTGGGATTTTTTTCAAAGACAGAATGGTAGCTTGCATAGTAAGCTGGAACTCAGTCTCCCAGGGCCTTCCCCTGGATTTTAGAGCCACGGCTGCGTACTGACGCTGGATCTGCACCGCGGGCAGTGTGGCCGCCTGCTTGCTAAGGAGATAAGCTCTGTAAGGAACTTACCCGTCCCTCTTCACCCAGCCCTCCAGGGAAGTACCTTTCTTTTGTGCCGTAAACACTGGTATGTGTGTCTGCGGTGGAACAAAGGGGCTGCAAACACCCGCAAGCTCAAAACCATCCAAACTGTACAGCAGACTCCAGTGTGGCAAATATTAGGGCAGGCTTGACAATTTCAGAAGTGGACATGCTACAAACTTACAAAAAGACACCCCTGTGAAAATGCAGCCCCTCCAAATGAAAACAGCAAGCACTTCCTACACATAAAAGACAACTCATTCAAACTTCACAAGACTCAATAAATGTGAAAGAAATTTAAACAGTCACATTTTCAAATGATGTTTTGGTAAACTGGTAACATTTGGACTTCACAAGTTAGAAAAGCTAAAACCATGTTTGTTGCATTAAGACTTTCATGACACCTATATACCCAGCTAAGTGCCGTGTAAGTCATGACGGTTCATTTAAAAATATTATGATCCTAAGTCTCTTAAGCTAGGCCACACTGAACAAGGAGACCACCCATGTCACAGCAGAGGATGTTGGGTATTGAACAGCAGTGCTGAGCTGATGGGTAGCAGATAGCATCTCTAGGAGCTGGGAACTTGTGAAGCAATTCAGGCACCTCAGTCTCTTTTTATCAAGCTGGTGGCCACCTTCTGTTGACCGGGGCCTGGACTCAGGGCCAGAGGATCTGAGCTGGAGTCTGCATCTGCCAATTAAAACCTAAATGACCTGGAAGTACCTAAGCTTCTCAGAATCTGCCTATCTATAAAATGGGTCTAATAGGTACCTTACAGTATTGTGGGGAAAGTTAAAAGATACCAGATTTGAAAAATAAATCCTTACTCAATGGTAGAATGTCTTGCAGTCTATTTATTTGCACATCAATGATATTGCTCCCAGTCCCCTCCAAACACTGCTTTTTTAAATATGACCCTAAATCTATCCATCTTCATAAACTCACCCCAGTCTCTGCTGGCTCCCCATCCCCTGGGTCCCTACACTACCACCCTATTCCCTGATAACACAAACTCAAATTGGTTCTAGGATTGTGAAGTGAATGTGTAAGTTGATCAGTCATGTCTGACTCTCTGGATCCCATGGATGGTAGCCTGCCAAGTTCCTCTGTCCGTGGAATTCTCCAGGCAAGAATACTGGCGTGGGTTGCCATTCCCTTCTCCAGGGGATCTTCCTGACCCAGGGATCCAACCCAGGTCTCCTGCATTGTGGGCAGATTCTTTACCACCTGAGTCACCAGGGAAGCTTGTATTTGGAGTGATACATATACACACACAGACCTAAACCCCACTGACACCATCACCACCAAAACTGCCCACCTGAAGGGCTAAGCTGTCAACAGCCTCCAGTGAGCCCTGAGACCTGAAGCAAGTCACTGTCCCCTAGGGACTTAAGTTCTCCAGGCTGTGAAACAATGCATTAGGCCAACTAGGCAAGCCCCTCCAGAGAGGAAAACTCCGAGAAACCAAGGGCATGGTGAAAGGGAAAGACAGACCAGCACACACTGCACAGCCTCACGCCGAAGCTCCTGACTGTAGGGTGTATAGTCAGGCAGGATCTCTCCCTTGCTCTGCAAAGACTCTCAAGGAATGTACATCCATCTCCACTTGACAGATGAGCCGAGGCCCGCAGAAGCTGAGCAGTGTCTCTCAAACCCCAAGTTCCAGTCTCACACCCTCCCCACATAGTACATCAACAGCAGTGGTTTAAACAGCATCTATTCACTGGTGTAATAACTACCTGTGGAAGCCAATGCGTCAGGCACTACGTTAGGCACTGGGGGCACTGGGGGTGCTGTGTGAATAAGTCCCAGGTAGGCACTCTGCAAGAATGGTAGGCTTGCAAGCACTCAAACCCCACCTTATGCCTCTAAACTCTCCACAAAGGCAGGGGCTGCAGAAAATCCGGACATTGATGGATCATCTACTATGTGCGAAGCCCTGGCTCCTGTAATACACAAGAGTCCTCTGAGTTAGGTTCCATTATTATTCCCTTTTGACAGACCAGGCACAAAGGGGTTCAGTAACTGGCAGCAAGCTACACGTGCAGTTGGTGGCAAACCTGGATTCACAACGTGGCTATTCCCGGCCCTAAAGCCCCGCGCTCTCAACCACTATGCCCTAAGGGCCTCCTCCTTGGAGACCGAGCTCCCCAAGACTCAAAGAAGGCAAGCGCCTCGTCCCCAACATACAGCAAGCCTGCACAACCCAGTCCGGTGAGGGGACCAGACAACCATCCCGGCTGGAACCCCCTCTGTGGGTTCCCAGCACCGACTTTTCCATTTTCAAATCCGGAGGAACTAACTCCAGGACTATTCCATCATTCTAACTTCAGGACTCCTTCCATTTCCCCCAGAGCACGAATGAAACTTGAATGCATTTCTTTCTTCCATGCGTTTAAGCCAAAGGAAAGACTCTCTAACGGTGGAAACGCAGGCAACTGCCACAGTACGCCCACCCCACCCCCCGCCCCACAGCCTGAACTCCAGCCTCCCAGGTCGGACCTCTGGGCCACCGCCCCTCACCTCTCAGCCAGCGCCCGCCAACGGTTTCAACCCGCCGCGAGAGGAGCACGTGGCACCGCTGGTTCCCTCAAGGCTCTATAACCTGCACCTCCCTCCAGGGCTTCCGCGCGCAGAATTCGCTTCGGAGGCGCCCCGTTCGCTTGCGCACCGCGGCCACACCTCCCGGCGGAAGTGACGCAACTGGAAGTCAGAGGGCGGAGTCCGCCGGGCCCAATGCTGTGGGAGGGGCGGTGTTGTCCCGATGGTTCCGCTGCCGGCTGAGCCCGACCAGGAGCGCTGAGGGCGGCTGTGGCGGCTGCAGGTGAAAAAGAGGCGACGGGGCGGGGAGCGGTCTCTGAGGGTAAGGTGGGGGTTGCCGGACTGGGAGGCCGGCCTCGCGAGAGCGTGCGGGTCTGAGGGCGATGGAAACGGCCCGGAACCCCGGGCTGGGCGCCCGAAGGGCCGGGCCGGGCAGGGCAGGGCATGGACCAGCCGCCGCCCCGCGCATCCCTCTGGCGCCGTGAGGGGCCGTGGAGCTGCTGCTGGGTCGGGCGTGTCCGCCCGCGGCCGTGAGGTTCTCCGGCTCGGAGACGCGACGACCAGGCCGGGCTCTGGAGCGCGTCCTTCACGGCGTGTGCAGCTCCCTCGGCCTGGACGTCGCACCCGCTTTCCCCTCCCGCCTCCCAGGGCACCGCCCGCGGTAAGCCGCGGGTGCCCTCTCCTCGGCCCGGCTCTCTCCATCGCCGTGTGAAGTTGAGAGAGTTAGCGCTGAAGACCCCAGAGCTCCTATAGCCCAGCCCAGTCCCGTGGCCGTGCGACCTCTTCGTGTCTGGGATCCGCGTCTGTAAACGCGTGTTACACTGCCGTGCTTAACTCGATAAGATTATTGTAGGATTTCCTGCAAAGCACTCTACTGAGTGCTTACCTGCTCTTCTCAACCCTTAAGGGGCTTCCCTGGTAGCTCAGTTGGTCGAGAATCCGCCTGCAATGCAGGAGACCCCGGTTCAATTCCTGGGATCGGGAAGATCCGCTGGAGAAAGGGATAGGCTACCCCACTCCAATATTCTCGGGCTTCCCTGGTGACTCAGCTGGTGAAGAATCCGCCTGCAATGAGGGTAGACCTGGTTTCGATCCCTGGGTTGGAAGATCCCCTGGAGAAGGGAAAGGCTGTCCACTGCAGTATTCTGGCCTGGGAAATCCCATGGACTATACAGTCCATGGGGTCGCCAAGAGTCAGAGGCGACTGAGCAACTTTCACTTTCACTTTGGGGCTTCCCTGGTGGCTCAGATGATAAAGAGTCTGCCCACAATGCTAAGGAGTCTGCCTGAAATGTGGAAGCCCTGACTTCAGCTTCTATAGCTCAGTTGGTAAAGAATCCACCTGCAGCGCAGGAGACCCCGCTTGGGAAGATCCGCTGGAGAAGAGATAGGCTACCCACTCCAATGTTCTTGGGTTTCCCTGGTGGCTCAGCTGGTAAAGAATCCGCCTGCAATACCAGAGACCTGGGTTCGATCCCTGGGTGGGGAAGATCCGCTGGAGAAGGGATAGGCTACCTACTCCAGTGTTCTGGCCTGGAGAATTCCGTGGACTGTATAGTCCATGGGATCGCAAAGAGTTGGACTCGACTGAGCAACTTTCATTTAACCCTTAAGACAGGTCCTGCACATAGTAATGGTGGTCACTGTGGGGCTTCCGTGAGCAAATGTAGGTTGAACGGGGTGTGAACAGAGAACTGTGAGAAGCTAAATTAGGACTAGGGTGCGGATGTGGGGGTAATAAGGAGGGTTTCCCTCTGGAGGTGAGCAGTGTCGGAAATGGAATAGAGGGTGTATGCAAGGGCTCTGGTAGCAAAATACCATAGCCTGGAGGGCCTGAACAACAGACATATATTTTCCTCACAGTCCTGGGAGCTAGAAGTTCAAGATCAAGGTGTCAGCAGGTTTGGTTGCTCCCAAGGCTGCTCTTCTTGGCTCCAGCCGCACACCTTCTGGCCATGCCTTCTGGTGATCTTGCCTCTGTGCGTGGCATCCCTGGTGTTTAATGTCCAGGTTTCCTCTCTTTCTATAAGAACAGAAGTCAGATTGGATTAGGATCTACCCTAACTTTCCCATTTTAACTTAATTACCCCCTTAAGGCCCAATCTCCAAATACAGTCTTCAACATATGGATTTGGAGGGAAACATAGTTCAGCCCACAAAAGAAGGACTCTGCTGGGTGGACAGAGAGGGAAATATTCTCCAACCGAAGTGACAGGTTGCCCAGGTTTAAAAGCTGGGTACTCGAGGTGGGTTTGTGTGCAGAGCACATGTGTGAGTCTTGTTTGTGCTCTTCTGCATTTTGTTTGTTTGTTTGCTCCCCCTGAAAATTCAGGGTGAATTCTCTTTGCTCTTTCTCTGGCAAACTTAACCTTCAGATTTCAGCATAGATGTCTTTCCTCCAGAAGGTTTTCTTCTGACCCTGTCCTCCAAATTAATTTGTACCTTCCCCATTTAATATCTCCAGTAAGCCCTATTTTTGTTACTTCCACTGAACTGACTCTTCGTGAAAGCATAGGATGACTATATCTGAGTTGTTGACCATCTCACCTCAGTGCCTTGTGTATAGTGGGCACTCTGAAGTTATGTGAGTGACTCAAACTGAGACACAGCCTGTGGAGGACAGGGAACCTTCCATTCTGAGTTTATTAGCTTTACATCCTCACCGAAATATCTTGTCACGTATTAGGCACACAACATCAGCTTAACTCAGTTGGTCTACATAGCGTCATAGAGTCATTGTAGAGCTAAGACAGGAATCTGGGCTTGTGTGCACATAGCCAGTGATTTTGTCATTAGGGTTGGGTTAGGGGGCTGGGGACCAAGCCACTTGAAAGTATGACAGCCAGAGAGGAAGATAGAACCACACTAAGGGAAGTGTGTGTGAACCTCAGACGCTTGGAGAAGTAATCTGTCAATGGCGCCACTGAACAGACTTCCCAAATTCTTTCCTATGGTGTTTGGCCAATTGATCAATCACCTCATGGAACCGAAAGGCCTTTGCCCTAGGAGCTGTCGCTACAGGATAAAATTCCATTCTGGTTTTTATTCTCAGTAGAAGCACCTCTTCATTCGCATGTATCTAAGCTTTTTCTTGTTTCCCTTTTTCTCTTTTCCCATATTTCCTTTCCTTTTGATGCCATCCAGTCCACCATCACATTCTTGATGTAGATTTGTGGCATTTAGAACAGGAAGATACCTTAGAGATTATCTAACCCAATAGGGGACCCTCTGTCTTTACAGATTAAAACACTGAGGCCCAGAGTCTCCATCCAGCTCAAAACCATGTATTGAGCACCTACTATGTCCAAGGCACTCTTCTGGGTACCAAAGATAGGCTAATTGATAAGACAGTAGGTTTTTGTTACTTGTCAGAAAGTGAGTTAGCTGCAAAGACAGAGAGCGTACCGTGCTCCTTGTATCGTAGCGCAAAGCCTGTGTTGCACGTGTTCGTCCTCCTCTGTGCTGTGCTTTACGCTGGTGCTTGTCTGTGGGGTCACCTGGACAGTCAGGCGTTGGTAATAGACTGAAGAGGGTGCTGATTGGATTCCAAGGAAGCCCTCTGAGCTATTGCATGTAACTTGGAGTAGCAGTTAAGCATGTGGGCTTTGGAGTCAGATTCCCTGGTTTAAATCCCAACTCTGTCCCTTGTTGGTAACCTATTATTATTAGCCATGTCGGTCCTCTCTAACTCTGGTCAGGTTATCTATTTGCTATGTGGCAAACTACCCTAAAACTTGGTACCTTAAAAACTGTTTTGTTTTATCTCACAGTTGTGTGAGTCAGAAATTCAGGCGGGGCTCTGCTGGGTGGTTCTTCAGCCCTACCGTGGTATGGGTGGGGAATGGGGTTCAGCTGGTGGTGGGGCCAGTCTGGAGCCTTCAGCATGACTTTGCTCCCATGTCTGATCCCTGGGAAGGGATGACAGGAAGGCTGGGTTCAACAGAGCCCTTCTCCTGCCCCATATACTGGCTCCAGCTGGGCATCTTATAGGCCTATTGGCAACGCAGGCCTCCCAGAGGCGTCGTCCAGAAGACGGAAGGTGGGAACTGTCAGCTCACAGGCCTCTGCCCGGAAAAGAGCACAGCTTTACACCCTTCCTTTCACCTGTTCTGTTGATTGAGATGGAGGCTGCTCTGAGTCAAGGAGAGGAGGCCTAGATCCCACCTCCCCTTGGGTCACAGATGTTGTGGCCATCTTTAATCTGCCGTGTGCTTCATTGTCCTCATCTGTCTGTACAGTGAAGCTAATGGTACCTGGTGTCTATCTCACAGCTATTCTGAGAACTGAATGAGTTCATATGTGTAGAACTCTAGAGGGCTTAGATAGAATAGTGCCTGACATAAAGGAAACATTGGATAAATATCATGATTATCCTTATGAGGTATATGATATATTATGATTCATAGTGGTTATTTGTAAGACACATAAAAAATGTAAGATGGAAATTTTCTTTCTGGAGCTTTTTATAATCATACTTGGGAAGGTACAGGATGGATATCATGAAGCGGTTAGAGAACTATGCTAAGTAACATACAATAGTTACAGTTTTTATAGTCAAATTGTGGAATAACTTTGCATGTCACTTCTGTATAATCAGAGAATGTGTGATATAGATTCAGGATATTTGCTGTATTTTAACACTTAAGTCTTTGGAGGAAGCTTCTGTGTTACGTTTTTCCTGTCCCTTTTCTCATGGGCATAGGAGCATGGACTTCGGAGTTTAGGAACCAGGGTTTAAGTCCTGGCTTTGGAATATAACAGTTTTCTGATCATGGCCATGTTACTTTAATGCCTCACTCCTTAATTTCCTCACTTGTAAAATGGTGATCAAAGCGTTCTTATAGCATTATTTCAAGTTAATGGCTGAAATATTCCTAGCACAGTGCCCGGTCTGTAGTAAGTAGTCAGTAAATGATGGCTAATTATAATGATAAATCAAGAAGGCTTTTCTTTTCAGGCAACCAGTGGGACAGGGTAGGTAACCGATCACTCGGTCTTTTGGGTGTTCAGCGCCCTGAGGATTCGGCACTGGGGACCGCGCCGCGCCATCTGACATAGTGCTCGCCTTTCTGCGTCCGTGTTGCACAGGACGTCATGACAGTGACGCACAGATCAGTCGGTCGGTTTGGGTGCCCTTTAGCGTCCAGTCGCGGCATCAAGGATCACTGCTTATCGGCGCCCTTTGTCCTAGGTCTCCTGGATGGTGGAGCATGGACCCAGTTGCTGCCCACAGCTGCCACCTTCTCCAGCAGCTGCACGAGCAGCGGATTCAAGGCCTGCTCTGCGACTGTATGTTGGTGGTGAAAGGAGTCTGCTTTAAAGCCCATAAGAACGTTCTGGCAGCTTTCAGCCAGTACTTTAGGTACGTGTTTTAGACTGTTCTAATTGTACAGAGAGAAGGCTTTTCTGGAATGGAGATCTTTCGTCTAAATTTTAGTTTCTTCTCGGATTTCATTCCCCTTATCTTTTGTAGCACACTGTGGGCTCTTTTTGCTTTTGTGTTTAGAGTAACCTGAGCGGGAAGATCCCCCTGAGGAGGAAGTGGCAACCCACTGGAGTATTCTTGCCTGGAGACTCCCGTGGACAGAGGAGCCTGGTGGGCTGCAGTCTGTGGGGTCACACAGAGTCGGACACGACTGAGTGACTGAGCACATGCACACACGGGTGGGAAAGAGTCTTTTTAACTAAAATATATTTAGGGCCATGAAAGTAATTTGGCACTTTGTCTTTGATTTTTGAGTTGTAATTAATATCAGGCTTCTGTATACATTTCTTATCCTTTCCAGGGAAAAAGATTGAGGAATAGAGTTTCTGGTAAGAATGTTTCTGTGATAAGAAATCTGAGAGGGGAAAACATCCTATATGCCATTTTTTTAAATTAAAACATTTTCATTTTTTTTTTTACATTTTGCTATTCTAGGAAAACAGGTTTGAACCAATTTACTTATTTCTATAGTTGTTTTTGCTTCAATGAAAATTTACTTATAAACAATAATAGCAATAGTATTTCATTGAAGTATTCTACACACATTTTCTGGTTAACTGGATTTATCTGTCCTGTAGCACTTTTTCAGGACTTCCCTATAGCTCAAAAGGTAAGGAATCTCCCTGTGATGCAGGAGACCAGGATTTGATCCCTGGGTTGGGAAGATCTTCTGGAGAAGGGAATGGCAACCCACTCCAGTATTCTTGCCTGGAGAATCCCAAGGACAAAGAAGCCTGGTGGGCTACAGTCTGTGGGGTCGCAAAAAGTCAGACACGACTGAGCAGCTAACACACACACACACACACTTTTTCAGAACCTTTCCCCCTAAGATGCATACTATTTTACTACTCTAGTAAATGATACATGGAATAGGATTTCCTCTTTCCTTGATAATCCCGAATCATCAAATTAAGTCTCAGATGTCATATGTGCTGCAAGTAGTATTATAGTGGATTGGCTCCCTGAGGCAGCAGGACTTTCTGCCCATGTGTAAAATGGTCCCCTGCTTGGGCTTTGCCTGTTTCTTCTGTCTTTCTAGGACAGTTAGGTCTAGATGTTGTGATACATTGGCTAGTTTATTTGATAAAATGTCTTTAACAAACTTGCAGGGCAACTTACCTGACTCAGTATTTTTACAAATACTGAGAGAAATTCATTCACCTGTGAACTTAACTTATACCCAGAATAAAGTGCCTGGGCTTTATGGTGCCTTTTCTCCGCATTAACTTACAAGGCTCTCTCACTGCTGGTTTGTGGACCATTGGGTTACTGAGAAGCATCAAGTACCTAGATCAGTCAGACTGACAGAGACGGAAAGTGGAAGGGTGGTTGCCAGGGGCTGAGGGGTTGGGGATAATAGGGGTTATTGTTCAATGGATAGAGTTGCTGTTTGGGATGATGAAAAGGTTCTGGAAATGGGTAGTGGTGGTGGTTACACAACAGTGCAAATGTACGAAGTGCCACTGAATTTACCATATGAACCATATAGCCAGGTGTTTGACATTATGTGTGTTTGGCCATGATTAACAAATTTAAAAAAATTTTTTTAAAGAGTCTGTATCGAGAGTTGGTTTATTATAGCTATTTTCATTTTAAGATGTTTTTAAGACACTTAGATACAGAAGTATTTTTGTATGTGTCTTATGGTTTGAGATAGATAATTTGTCAGACTAAACATGAAATATTGAAAAGTATGTTCTTTAGTTTTCTGTAATTATCTGTATGCAATGAATAATGCATATGTATAATTACATTTTGAAAAAAAAGAACAATGAGTATATTTTAAAATCTTACTTTGAGATTTCCTTGGAAGTTTGGATATTCAGCATACAAATTCAATTCATCCAAATTGCTTTATTGAATAGCTTGCAAAAAGTTCTTAAAGGATTGAAGCATACTTTTTTTTTTTTTTGCTTTTAAAAAGGACATGTTTTATTTTCAGCGATTAGAAAAATACTGAAAAACATTGAGAATCAATAATATCACAGGCACACCTGGATCTTGACTCAGAATTGACAGACTTAACATTTTTTTATTGTGGTAAGAACACCTAACATATCTGCACACCTAACAGGTTTTTAAGTGTACAGTATACAGTGTTGTTAACTATAAGCACTATGTTATGTAGCAGATCTCTAGATCTTATTCCTGTCGCATAACAACTGTTACCATTTTTTTCTATTTATTTTAATCAGAGGACCTGTGATGGCCTCTGCCATACATCAACATAAATCGTCCATAGGCAGGCGTGTGTCCCCTCCCTCCTGAACCCCGTCTCCCTGCTTCCTCCCCACCTCACCCCTCTGGATTGTTACAGAGCACCGACTCTGTGTTCCCTGCAGCACACATCAAACTCCACTGGCTATCTGTTTTTACACATGGTAGTATATATGTTTCAGTGCTGTTCTCTCAAATCGTCCCGCCCTCTCCTCCCACTGTGTGCCCAAGTCTGTTCTTTATGTCTGTGTCTCCTTTGCTGCCCTGCACGTACCATTGATGATACTGTCTTTCTAGATTCTGTATATATGCTTTAGTACAGAATATTTGTCTTTCTCCTTCTGACTTCATTCTGTGTAATAGGCTCTAGGTTCATCCACCTCGTTAGAACTGACTCAAATGCATTCCTTTTTATAGCTGAGTACTACTCTACTGTGTATGTACCACAGCTCCTTCGTCCATTCATCTGCCTGTGGACACCTAGGTTGCGTCCATGTCCTGTGCAGTGCTAAGTTGCTTTAGTCGTGTCTGACTCGGCGTAACCCCGTGGACTGTAGCCCGCCAGGCTCCTCTGTCCATGGGATTCTCCAGGCAAGAATACTGGAGTGGGTTGCCATTTCCTTCTCCAGGGGATCTTCCCAACCCAGGGATCGAACCTGTGTCTCCTGCATTATAGGCAGGTTCTTTACCACTAGCACCACCTGGGAAGCCCCGCTTCCGTGTCCAAGCTATTGTAAATAGAAGTGTGAAAGTGTTAGTCACTCAGTTATGTCTGACTCTGTAACCCCATGAACTGTTAACCCGCCAGGCTCCTCTGTCTGTGGAATTCTCAAAAGCATACTTAATTTTTAATCTTAGCATTTATTGAAGGATAGTCATTTTGAACATTAGCATGGATATTACTTAAAAGAAAAAGCTTTTGGAATGTATGGGTTGTTAACCCTGTAAGCAGATATCCTTTTTTTTATCAGGAGCCTCTTTCAGAACTCTTCAGGCCAGAAGAATGATGTTTTTCATTTGGATATTAAGAATGTGAGCGGCATCGGGCAGATCCTGGACTTCATGTACACGTCGCATCTGGATCTTAACCAGGACAACATCCAAGTCATGCTGGACACAGCCCAGTGTTTGCAGGTTCAGAACGTCCTCAATCTGTGTCACACCTTTTTGAAGTCCGCCACCGTCGACCAGCCTCCAGGCCTGCCCTGTCACGGCACCTTCTCCCTGCAGGGCACCCTGACTCCCGACACGAACTGTGTCCTCAATGAGAACTACCCGCCTCACTTGCTGCCCGAGTGCTCCGCAGGCGTCCAGCAGGGCAGGGCCGTGGACGAGTCACACTCTCACGTGCCAGCCTCAGTTGGTCTTCATCCCCCCACGGCCGAAACCTCCAAACAAGCCCCCGACCCGTTCGATGGCAGCTGCACAGAACTGCCTTTCAAACAGCCCAACTGTTACTACAAGCTCAGAAACTTGTACAGTAAGCAGTACTATAAACACTCCGGCTGTCCCAGTCACGAGCGCGTGACCGAGCAGCCTTTCACCTTCGCCTCCGCGGACCTTCACGCCGCGGATCGCCAGCCCTGTGCGGTCAGCCACACCGAGTGTGTCCTGGAGTCCTCCCAGCACCTGCCTTCCAACTTTCTGGCCCAGCCTTTGGGTGAAAATGCCCCAGACCCCACGTCCGACCACGCCGGCCAGCAGCCTACCCGGCAGATGAGGCTCAAGAAGGCCGTTCACCTTAAGAAGCTCAACTTCCTAAAGTCACAGAAATCTGCAGAGCAAACCTCTGAACCGAAACCCGATGATAGTTTAACCAAGAGGCTGGAAGCTGCCAGGGAACACCCTGTGGAGAAAGTGAACAGCCCCAGCGCTGAAGAAAAGGAAAGCGAGGAACTCAGCAGTTCTGAGAACTTGAATGGCGTGAGTGAGATGGAGAGGCCCGAAGACCCCTCGGCCCTGGAAGACCAAACCCAGATGCCACAGTCACAGAGACAGTACGCGTGTGAATTGTGTGGGAAACCTTTTAAACACCCCAGCAATTTGGAGCTGCACAGACGGTCTCATACAGGTACACTGATTTGGTCCCCGCAGGCAGAAGGAAAGGAAATAATACCAGACGATCAGACACCACTGCCTGCTCCCGTTTTTGTAAGAAGTTTTGCTATTGCTTGATGATGTCATTGATATTTACCCCCAAAATGAAAGAGTGTTCGCTCTCTTCTGCTTTGTGTTTTTGGCGATGTCGTTTAAAGAATAATCTTAAGTTAGTAAATGCTTTCATTCAGCCATTTTAAAAAGGATGGTGCATTTTCATCTTTTAATTGTGGTTTTCTATGAGAAGCTTTCCATCTCGAAGTATGGCAGATTCTTTTGATTCACTCAGATTTTCAAATTAATTCTAAAACAGATAAGCAATATTTAGTTCTTTCTTCAGAATTATATATATATATATTTTTTTTAAAGCATGATGTTGGCTAATTCAGACCAAAGTAGTTTAGTTTGAGTAATTCTGAAAGCTTTGGAAAGTAATTTGAATGTCAGATTTTTTTGTTTGTTTTTAAGGTGTTTTTTAAAGTTTATTTATTTTTAATTGGAGGAGAATTGCTTTACAATATTGGTTTCATTTCTGCCATACGTCAACATGACTTAGCCACAGGTGTACATGTTCCCTCCCTCTTTGAATGTCAGATTTTAAAAATCGTGATTTGGGAGGCAGGAGGTAAACTTGTGAATGAGGATCAGCTTTAACCATTTGGTGTTTTCAAGTGAAAAATTCTTCCATCTGAACACTGAATTTTCAAAGTTCTATTACCTTAGCTCATACCTCTTCCCCTTTCCAAAATATTTATTTTTTCCAAAGCTTTAGAAAAAGTGTTATGCAATATTTATACAGTCTGTAATATAATACGTGTGTATTACTTTCTTTCCTGCACTTAAGCCTGATGACCCTAGTACACATTACACATTATTGTCAATTATCTTCAAGGCATGAGAAGGAGTATGTTCAGGAGGCTTCTAAAGTAACTGCTTTCAAGGTGCTTGTGTGACTGTGACTATTGGTGTGATGTCCTGTTATCACTCCTGATTCCCCATTGGCTTAGATGTTCACTCCCTTATTGCATTGTTGAGACTGAATTAATATTTATGAAAGCCTTCTATAAATTTTGTTGTATTTGAATATAAAATACTATCATTATTTTTACTAGTTGCTCAAAATTATTCCATACGAAGACAGTACCATTGACTAAATTTTGCCCTGAAAAAGCTTAATTTAGATCATTCTGTAATTTTCTGGAGTATAATTTTTATTTGAGAAACTTACCAGTTTTAGCTTTAAAGGAACCAAGGATTGTTTTTATTCTGCAAGAGCGTCTTTGAATAATAGCAGTCAGACCGCTCTGTGGCACAGTTGCTCCCTGGGACATAATAGATTGAGAAGGGCAGCAGTTCTCAAAGCATGGCTTGGGGGACCCTTTCAGGGGGTCAGTGAGGCCAGCGCTGTTTGCACCCTCATGTAGGATGCCCCCTGCCCTTCCCTCCTGCTTTCCCCTCAAGTGTAAGTGCTCAGTCCCTCACCGTCGTGTCCAGTCGACTCTTTGTGGCCCTGTGGACTGTACCTCTCCAGGCTCCTCTGCCCCTGAAATTTTCCAGGCAAGAAGACTGGAGCGGGATGCCGTTTCCTCCTCCAGGGCAAGTGTACAGTGGAGTCGGCTCAAGGCTGCAGGATGTGTGATGAGGCCTTCACCTGGTGGCCAATGAAAAATGCCTAGTCGTTTTTTTCAAAAATCACTCCGTTTTGATTTCTAATACAGGCTGTACCATCAAATATGGCCCACATAAGGAAAAGCTCTTTAGGGTCCTCAACTGTTAAAGAGTGTGAAGGGGTCCTGAGAGTAACAAGTGTGAGAACCACTGGTGTAGGGTTATTAACCCTGGTCACCTGAGACTCTTAGGAACTAGTAACAACTTCTTTTTTCAGACTCTCGTATCTCATAGTGGGGGCTTTAATGTAGCATTATCTATTATCTCTTTAACTTCAGACATAAATGTAGTTCAAAATGCGGCATTCATGTGATTATAATTACAGTTGGCCCTTGAACAACGCAGGGCTTAGGGGTGCTGACCATCTGAGCAGTCAGATCCTGGTGTAACTTATAGTTGGTCCTCCATGTACCTGTCCCTGCATGCCTGCAGATTCAGCCAACCTCCATGATGTAGTTACTATTGAAAAAAATCCTCGTACGAGTGGACTTGCACAGCTAAAACCTTGTGGTTCATGGGTCACCTGTACTTGTGGTCAGGAGCTCCCCCCTCATCCTGGGGAAGTCATTAAACAGTTTCAGGAAAAGATCAAAAGGACCTTAGCAGGGGCCCAGAAAGCTTGCCGACTCCAGCAACACAACAGGAGGGGAAGCATTATTTTTTAGAAAGGATCTTAATGAAAGCACTTGATTTGAGGGGAATGGGGGAAGTGAAAGATTCTTGGCCTTCACGGGGTTTGTTTATTAGGGTTTCTGTAGGTTAAAGGCAGTACCTGAAGTATGTTTTTAAACAGACCATTTTCTGGAGACTGTCTTCAGAACCGTTGTGATTTCTTTGTAGTAGAGTTCCATTCTCTACATCTGTTCTGTCCCAAAATGTGATCATTCAGAGTTACTGGAATCAGAGGGGCCAAGCAGTCAGCCAGGGAACATGTCCCATGGTGGAATCTTCTTTTCTGCTGTTAGCATGTTTCAACCAAGGCTGAAAGGCCGTGGGGAGGGGCTTCTTCCCCGCACACACTCAGGGGGCCCTGCTCTGTTTGGAGCAGTTCCAGGTTCATACCTCGTGTGATACGGGTGAGTCCCCCTGGTTCTGTTAGGACTCAACCTGTGGTCAGTGCAGGAGCCAGGCTGAAGGATGGATTTGTGCTGGTCAGCAAGAAAACTCACATTTGATTTTCGACTGAAGGAGAAATCTATGTCCAAAGCCTAAGTATACTTTGAGTGCAGATAAATACGTTTAATTTCAATACAGCTTTAAATTTGAAGAACCATTTCTTTTTTTTTTTTTTTTAAGAGAGAAGTAGGGACTTCCCTGGTGGTCCAGTGGCTAAGACTCCATGCTCCCAGTGCAGGGGACCAGGGTTCGATCCCTGGTCAGGGAACTAGATGCCACATGCCACAACTAAAAAAAAAAAAAAAAAGAGTTTGTATGCCGCAAGTAAAGACTTGATGCAAATAAATAAATAAATATTTTTAAAAAAAAGAGAGAGAGAAGTAAATACAGATTGGGACTTCCCAGGTGGCTCAGTGGTAAACAATGTACCTGCCAATGCAGGAGACCCGGGTTTGATCAGGAAGATGCCCGGAGGAGGAAATGGCAACCCCTGCAGTATTCTTGCTGGAGAATCCCATGGACAGAGCAGCCTGGCGGGCTACAGTCCTTGGGGTCACAGAGTCAGACATGACTGAGCACGCGCCCACGCACGCACACACGCGCACACACACACAGATATAGATCTCACTTTTATCATCTCTGCCTGTCATCTAAGGGTGAGAGAGATGGTGAGGACAGAGGCTCCCCATGTTCGTACCCTGATGATGAAGTATGTTATGCTCTGTTTTGAATGGTGGGACACAGGAGGCAGTTTAAACATTGAAAATGGAAAACTGTCGTGCAGGTATTACTAA
This sequence comes from Cervus canadensis, assembly GCF_019320065.1. Classification (NCBI taxonomy): domain Eukaryota; kingdom Metazoa; phylum Chordata; class Mammalia; order Artiodactyla; family Cervidae; genus Cervus; species Cervus canadensis. The sequence goes on along the minus strand of NC_057411.1, from coordinate 40,939,984 downwards.
TGATTTTACCCGCTGTCTTTTGTTTTGTTTTAGGTGAGAAACCTTTTGAATGTAACATTTGTGGGAAACATTTCTCTCAGGTGGGAATACTTTTATTTATTGTTAATAATTGGAAACCTGAAACCCAGTGTTTATTTTTATTACAGATTAAGACATAATTTTGGGACTTGTGAGAGCAGACTCTGATGATATCTGTAACTTAAAAGACTTCATACTAAATCAGGAGAAAATAATTTTCAAGAAAAAAAATTTCTAGCTCGTGAGGGGTACCATTTTTTATAAGCATAACTGTGAACTCTCACAATAACTTCCCTCATTAAGGATGGGTCTAATTCTAGTATAGTTCTTCTCTTCCTGTGCATGATATAAACCATATTGAGCACCACTTGAGGGCTGGGGGATTCCTAGGTGGCTCAGTGGTAAAGAATCGGCCTGCAGTATGGGAGACATGGGTTTGATTCTTGGATGGGTAAGATCCCCTGGAGAAGCAAATGGCAACCCACTCCAGTATTCTTGCCTGGAGAATCCCGTGGACAGAGGAGCCTGGCGAGGTACAATCCATGGGCTCACAGAGTCTGAACAACGGAACACACCCGTCAGTTTATGCCAGGCTGGACCCAAGACAGATGCCTTCTCACTCTCACTGGGGTTGTAGATGTTAGGGCGTTGGAGAAGACACCGCACACTTTGCGTCCCCCGCCCTTGCACACGTCCTCTCACTCGGCTGGTGTGTGTCGTCTCCTCCTGTGGGCTCTGTACTGATCTGGGCACCAGACATGGCAAAGGTTTCAGAGGAAATTCTGGACACAGGAGAATGGCTGTGGGAACCCGCTTATCCTTCTGCAGCGGAAGGTAGCTATTCCCAGAAGCTGCTCGCAAGGCCCAGTGCCCTGAGGAAACAGCTCACAACTGTTTCTACACACGCATGATAATCCTGGAGTAAGAGCATGTCCAGATGCTCCTTGACTGGGGAAGGACCTTGGAGCTGGGCCTCGATGGAGGATCTGGAGCTCCCGCACACCCAGACCTGCCATCCGGCTGCTTTTCACTCTGCCTCTGGCTGTGAGCAGTGATTCACCATGTCCCTGTGGGGTCCTTGGCGTTACCAGTCCAGGCAGGGGCTTCGCACCCCCGCTAAATGTTCAGTAAGCCTCTGCGGAGCTGAGTGGAGGGATTGCTGGTCTACCTGCTGTGCACTCTGGCTGAGGCCTGTGCTGCTTCCTGCCAGCCTTCCCTGGAGGTCAGAGCTTGGCCTCTAGAGCCAGACAGTCTAGATTTGAATACAGCCTCTGGTTTTCTGCTTTGACCTCGGACGAGCTACGTGTTTGGCACTTTGGCTTCCTTATCTGTAAAGCGAGGGTGTGGGACCACTGACCCCCGTGGTATGTGAAGAGTAAATGAGTTTATAAGATGGTCAGCTTCCCAGGTGGCTCAGTAGTAAAGAATCTGCCTGCAAATGGAGGAGAAGAAGGTCTGATCCCTGGGGTGGGAAGATCCCCTGGAGAAGAACATGGCAACCCACTCCAGTATTCTTGCCTGGGAAATCCCATGGACAGAGGAGCCTGGTGGGCTATAGTCCTTGGGGTCGCAAAGAGTCAGACACAGCTGAGCAACTGAGGATGTTCAGCATCACACCTGGCCCATGGTGAGTCCTCAGGACACATCAGTAGTCCCTCTCGTGTGGCCATTGCCTCCTATCTCTCTGTCCTCTCTGCTCTTATAGACCAGTCTTCCAAAGGCACGCAACCCCCTACTCCACCCCCCACCACTTTAATCTTTCCAGCTTTGGTGTAATGGGAAAGCGTAAAAACTGGATTAATGACCATTAATAATGAGCAATCACAACTTCTCTGGGTCTCATTTTTCTAATTCTTAGAATAGAGATAATACCACCTCATGGGATATTAGGAGGATTAAATGAAAAAAAAAAAAAAGGATGTGAAAGTCCTTTATACATTTACACTGTGATAACAGTTTAGGTTCTATCCTTTTCTTGTTCAGAATCCCATGGGTTTTCACTGTTAGCCAAATAAAGTGAAACCAGACATTCAGGCATTGAGTCTGTCTTCAGTCTTCTCTCCTGGAGTTAATGCCAGGGCTCACCCTCAGAGATTCTGGTGCTGCTGGTTGGGGCTGGGGCTTCAGTGTTGGTACTTTTGAGCACCCTGTCCTCTGCTTCAGACCCTGGCTACACGTTCGCTCTCGAATCCCACCAAGGGCAACCGTGTCTGACAGATGCTACAGAAATCCTCCCTTTCTATATTGGTGTCTGTGTTTTTATCAGATTTTTATAAAGAGTTTTTTTTTTTAATGAACATAACCCTATATTTATGGTTTTCAGATGTATATTGCTGTTTTACTTCCTAATGTAATGATGAAGTTTTTGTGAATAAGAACTCTTTCAACAAGTATTTATTACAAACCTACAATGTCTGAGGAGTTCTGCCTGTGCTGGGGCACAAAGATGAATAAGGCTTCAAGGAGCTTTGTGTTTAGAGGAAGAAACAGGTGCATAAAGTGATAAAGCACGACGAAACAGTGGAAGTTCCATGGCGCTTGTATGGGCGAAGAGGGCAGTGGTCATTCCAACCTGAAAGTTGTGATGTTTGGTGGGTGAGGTCATGGGATGTGTCCGGTGCCTGGGGCAGGGCCCTGAAGATGGGAGGCTTTGATGGGCCTGAGGCTCTGGCGTTCCAGGTGGAGGGAGCAGTGGCGGTGTTTACACTTTACCTGTCCTTCATTTCTCATATGAACTGGAATACATGTGGTTACAGTGGACTGGAAATACCTTCCCTTCGGGAAGATTCAACGATCAGAAAGCAGACCTACCAATAAGAATTAACTTTTTACTCATTGTAGTATTTAATAGGGCTGGTTAGTCTTTAAAAAAAAATTAGCCACAGCCTTAATAATGAGTCAGCAAACAGTTGACCTCAGCTTTGGAAAAGCTGTGATAAGCCTGGATTGTGACAGCAGGCTCTGCGTGTACTAGTGGAATTCCGGACATGGCCCTTGCCCGGATGACAGCAAGTGAGAGTCATGCAGGACTCGACACCATGCGTGAGGCCCCGTTTGGAGACACGTGTCTCCCATGTGCAGGAGAACCCAGGCCGTTCAGTGCAAACAGGAGAAATCTAAGACCGCGACAGGTCGGGACTACCTGTCACAAGAAAAACAGACAGAGGGAAACCCGGTGTATTCAGCTGTCTTGGGGGAGAGGAGTGGAGTTCCCTCGCCTCTCCAGTGAAGCAGAATAGAGAGCCTGAGCAGCTGCTGCAGGAGGATGGGTTCTGAGAGGCTCGGTACCCTTCCCCACCTCCTGTGTCCAGGGTGTGATTGGCAGGGCACCGCATCCCCTAGGAGGCTGCTTAGACATGTCCCAGGGCGCTGATGCAGCCCCGTGCCAGAGGTGGCCAAGCTGCATCCTATCTGTGGTGAATATGCCAGGAGTAATTTTTCAAATGAACCTAAGCTACTAAATCTTCAACTCTGAGGTGGTATTTCCATACTTTTGATGTTTAAAATCCTTTTATCAATGGAGTAATCATTGTTCCTTAGGTGATATCTTTATGTTAATCTCCAGATTTTTTTTTTTTCTGTTTTAAAGTCTTAAAACTTCTCAACTAGATGACTTTTAAGATCTGAGTTCTCTTTTGTGTCTAAAGTTTCACAGTTCCCTATTTTGTACAGAAACAGTCACCTACCACTAGAAGAGTACTCTGCCAGAGAACATGTGCTTGATTTGATCATGGTTAAATACTGAGGTTCAGGTACCTATTAGAAGGAGTTTATTTTTTAAATTACTCAACAAACCAGGCATTTACTTCTCTTCTACAGCAGAGTTTTTCAGTTCTGACAACTCCATCATAAACTAAAGTGGTGTCCACTTAGAAAGGGTAGAATTTCCTTTTCTGCTAATATTTTTCAGCCCAACAGCAGCCCAAGCCTTTTGAGTCCACAGACAGTCGAATTGGGGAGTGTTCCGTCCCAGATGGAGGGGCCACGGCTGCTCCCCTCCCAGGGCCTCTGTTTACCTCCTGGATCGGGTGAATTACACTTTGTGAGGACATTGTGAGGACTCTCTGAAAGCCAGTTTGTAACTGGTGAGCAAAGTGTTCCACTCATAGCAAACCCGTAACAAAGGAGACCTACTGGTATTTACCACTTGCTGGAATTTTCATGGATCCAACAGTATGTAGATAATTTCTAAGATATAGTCTGTGTACTTAAGATATAATTAGTAACCTGGTGCCTCAGTGGTAAAGAATCCTGCAATGCAGGAGCCTAGGGTTTGATCCCGGAGTCAGGAAGATCCCCTGGAGGCGGGCATGGCAACCCACTCCAGTATTCTTGCCTGGAGAATCCCATGGACAGAGGAGCCTAGCAGGCTACAGTTCATAGGATCACAAAGAATCAGACACGACTGAAGTGACTTAGCATACAAGCACGCAGAGCATAGCAAAATTTACCAAAAATAAAGACTTGACTAAAGGGCAGATAATCTGGGCCGCAGTTGGCTATGTAATTTGGTATACATTTTCTGAATGCATGATTAAATTTTTTTGCCTGAATCTTTCCATTATTTAATCTACTTTTATGCCATTTATCAGATTAACATATGCTCCTTTATCTGGGAGAATGATAATTATTTTCATGATACATTTTCAGTATTAAATAGCTAAGAAAACATCTTAAAGTTTGTTTTACTGTTGTTTACTGTAATATTTAGGTTTCCCTCATAGCTCAGTTAGTAAAGAATCTGCCTGCAATGCAGGAGACCTAGGTTCGATTCCTGGGTTGGGAAGATCCCTTGGAGAAGGAAATGGCAACCCACTCCAGTATTCTTGTCTGGAGAATCCTATGGACAGATGAGCCCGTTAGGCTACAGTCCACGGGGTCACAAGAGTCAGACACAACTTAGTGACTAAACCACCACCACTGTAATATTAAGTGAAAGACCATTTCAGTTATATTTACTTTGAAAACAAGTAATTGTTAAGCTGTATTTAAAAAGGAAAGATGCACCATTGCTAAGAATTGAATCCCAATGCATTTCAACCATAATACATGGTTTATATAAGAACTTGAACAAAGGATCTAATTAAACCATGGAACAGATGGTGCCATACAAGTTGTTATTTAAATGACCAGCTTTTCTGAAATTTGGAAGTGACTGATTTAAAATATGTGTTATCTTAAATCCAGTGAGCCGTTTCCTGGATAGCAGAGTCACTGTCATACTGAGAATTCAGCACAAGCTAGCTTATTCACAGAAGCTTGCAGGCCCTCATGGAGGACAAGAGTTTAAGCTCAGCTCAACCAACATTAATTTCTGGCCTACTGTGTAACCGGAGCAACTAATTTATTTATCTGAATCTCAATTGTACACCTAGAAAACAGAAACAACAATATCAATTTCTAAGGGTAATTTGGTTATGTGTGAGTAGACCAAATGTCTATTGCTGTTGACATTTGCTGTTTTATTATTGTTATTAATAGTCATTCAGTTAAAAGCTAGGTATTTCCCATTGTTTTGCCAAATACTTTCTCTTTGGTTACCTAAAATAAACCAGCTTTTTTTCCTTATGCTGTATTTATCATATTTTGAAATACAGTATCTAACTCAGTGTTTTCAGAGTCTGATAGATGTAAAGAATCTTCCGTGTTACATAACATAAAATCCACAGTTTTCTTTATACTTTCAATCCTACAACCATGAACCTTTGAGTTTCATCTAAAATATAGTTTGCAAATTCACAAAGCCAGCCACTTGTGCCTTCTGAGGTGGCCCACAGTGTCTGTGTTTCTCTCTAAATAAATCCACTTCTTACCTATCCAAAAAAAATTACAAGCCAAATTTAGGAGTTGGGGATTATTGTTCATTCTCTTTTTTTGGCTTATTTTGTACGTAAGGCCTGCATATTATTACCTTGGATATTTTCATCCTCCTCAGTGTTTTTCATAGCAGAACACTAAAAAATTAAGTCGGGAAGTGACAGATTGAGACCGTTAATGTAAATTACAGCAATGGAAGATTGTGTTTTCCAGTCCTAATTTGAAACATTTGCCAGTAGCTTTTGTAATGTCAGGCATTTGCAGGTTTAATTTCACTGTACTTTAGGCAATTTAGTGTTGATTTCCTGTTGATTAGCACATGGAAATCTATTTTGTGATCTCCATTTAAATCAGTTATTCTTCGTAAAGCCCTGCTGTTTCAGAGATTAGAAACATAGAAGGCCTGCGGCTGAAGGACCACCGTGAATCTCCTGATTTGCTCTTTTTGCACAGAAGTAAAAATGACCAACCTGTCAGTAAGAGCAACTGTACCACCAGAGGAAATACTTTCTGGAAATGTCTTACCTTCCTTATGAACAAAAGCATGTTTTTTAAGAAAAAACAGTGCATACTGAAATGACCAAGTACAAGTGGTACCTTTTTTCAAATGATGTTTGCATGTAGGTGGTCAAGGTTAAAAAAAAATAGGAAATATGATACATCAACAGCTGTTCAAAATACAAGCTTAGCAACCCTAAAAGAAGCCCCCACAGAATGTCGGCCCATTTTACAGGGACATGGCGGCCTGTACCCCTGATGAGGGACGGGCCAGGGGCTGGCATGGAGCTGAGCTGAAATCAGTCGTCCCCTGTTCAGTTGCCAGTCAAGGGCCTCTCCCAATTCAGAACCCAGGCTGGGCCTCCATCTCCTTGCTGCTTCTGAGTCGTGCATCTGGGATCTTCACTGGGAAGTTGGACTGGAACCTGGCTAAATCTGTCAGTGTCCCTTTTGAATGTATGTGCCCTTAAAAAAGTTTTTTTTCCATTATTGGCATATTTTTTCTTTTCCTTTTCCGCAGGCGGGTAACTTGCAGACTCACTTACGTCGGCATTCTGGGGAGAAGCCGTACATCTGCGAGATCTGCGGGAAGAGGTCAGTGCAGGGCTCGTTCACCCGCCCGAGAGGAGCCGTCTCGGCATCCCCGAGCCTCGCAGGGGCCGAGGTCACCCAGGAACCAGCAGAGCCGAACCCGCTGGCCTTTCATGTGACCCACATGAGAACAGAGAAAAGAGATGGAAATGTTAATCAAAGGAGAATCTAGGACACAATTGTAGGAAATGGGATTTTACAGGAAACAATTACACTAAAATTTCCATTCATTCCAGAAATGTCTATTAAAAGAGGACTGGCCCCATGGAGGTGACCATCTGGTAGGGAAGTGAAACTCGGCAGCCTGAATGCCTGGAATCAGGAAGGGGGATGCTGGGGGCACGCCAGCCCCACTCGCAGACCCGTGAAAAGGCTGAGTGCAGCTACAGGAAGGACGGGCGAGCCTCAGGGCCAGGGAGGCTGCGGACTTGGGAGACCACAGCCTCCCTCTGGAGGTGGAGGTGCCCCTCCTGTGGGCACACCGGCCTGCAGCCTGTTCCCCCTGCCCCTCAGGGGGCGTTTGTGGGGATTCCACTCCCTCTGTTATCTGGTGGTTGGTCGTTCTAGGACAGGAGGCAACAGCTAGGCCTCTACTGGTCACTAGTGTTTTCTTCATTCATTTAACCATTCAGCCATTCAGCATTTATTAGGCACCTACTGTGTGCTAAGTGCTGTGATGGGAACACTGACATTCTCTGCCTCTGATACGTTCGTATTCAGGAGTCAGGGGCGGGGGGGTGGGGGGGTGGATGACATGGGCAGTTATAGTCACAGTCCTGCTGGGATGGGACAGCACCCTTGGTTCAACTCCAGAAAAAGCAGTTGTCTCTACAGATGTTAGAAAACAGAAGTAAAGGCTTCCTGGCCTGATAGTGTCTCTGCCCCAGCTGCCCAGACACTGAAGGCCAGGTTTAGCACCCACGTCCCATGTCCTGCCTGTCTGGGGTGCCTTGTAGCACAGGCCTTCTGCTGTTTCGCTGGGGCGGGGCGGGGTGGGGGGAGTGGTCCTTGAAAGTCTTGTTTCTCAGGGTGTTTTCAGTGTGAGCCTTCTGAACTCTCATTTAGAAGTAAAGCGTGCATTTATAGTCTTCCCAGATGCATGGTCCTGCGGTCAAGTGAGGCGAGACAGAGAGGCACTGAGCTCCACGCCGGGGCTTGGGTTGGGCTGGGATTGCCCCCCTCCCCGCCCCCCCGCCAGCCCACCTAGCGATCACCTCTGAGGAAGAAAGGTTAACGCAAGTAGGTAGGGAAAAAGTGTTTTTTGAAATGAAACACTAGGATCATTCTCTACTCTTCCTTTAAAAAGAGGAGGAAAAAAAGATGTTCTTTTCTAATGAACGTCTCAAACAAAATCAGGCCACTCCTGGTCACATTCTGAGGGAGCAGCTCGTCTCCTCCCCGGGCAACTTGAGTTAGAAAGGTCTGCAGTGACGCAGGCAAGCTCTTAATTGACTTTCCAAATTGCATTTGCAGGTTTGCAGCCTCGGGAGATGTCCAGCGTCACATTATCATCCACTCAGGAGAAAAGCCACACTTGTGTGACATCTGTGGTCGAGGTATGGCCGAGCGTCTCCCTTCTCTTCCGTGAAGATCTCTGATTAAAATGTTCTCCGTCCATCAGCCTAACCCCGGTGTGTGGTCTCCTCTCTAGGGTTCAGTAACTTCAGTAATTTGAAGGAGCACAAAAAGACGCACACGGCTGACAAAGTCTTCACCTGCGATGAGTGCGGGAAGTCTTTCAACATGCAGAGGAAGTTGGTAAAGCACAGAATCCGGCACACGGGTGAGCGGCCTTACAGCTGCTCGGCCTGCGGTGAGTTTCCGCCCCCGCAGACCCCGTGCTCACCTGCTCCTCCCCACGGGGAGGGTGCCGGGCTCTGCCCACACGCCGTCCTGGTCATTAGCGGGGCTCAGATAGGTCACCCCTCTTCTCATGGATAACACGGAAGTGATTGCTGTTTCTTGACCACCTTGGTCTTCTCTGATTGATCTGTGTTCGTGTGGCATTTACCCGAGGTTTCGGCAACTGCCCTAGATACCAAGGTGACTGGTGACAGAGGCCCGGGTGCCACAGGGCGTTGGCAGTGGGGAAAGCGGGCGTGAGCGTGCGGTGCAGCTGCAGGGCCGGGGCACACGGTGGGCCCAGGAGGGGGCTTCTGGAGACCGTGTCACATGTCACAAAGCAAAGTCACCTCTGCGGCATTGGGTGCATCAGTGAAGTCATCAGGAGGGAAAGAGGAGGCCCGCGGTGCTCCGTTTCCAGGCACGTCACTGCACAGGCGAGGGAACTGGGGCTTCGAGTTCAGTACCCGTGATCACAGAGTGTTGGAGCTTCTGACGAACTGGGGGAGGGCGTGTGTGTGTGTTTGGGCGCACGCGCATGTGTACACATGTGCCACTGACAATGTGGACTGAATGAGTGAGTAACCATTTTTATGTCTACCTGGTTAGAACAAAGAGGAAAACTGCTCAGAGTCAGGCCATGGGGAGCCTGGAATTGGGGCATCCTCGGAGCGGCTCTGTTCTCGTGGTTGGTCCCTAAAATAGGGCAGGACGTGCGGGATGTGGCCAGAGGCAGCTTCCTTCGTGTCTCCCACGTAAGCTGGGTCAGATCCCCCGGACACCAGCATCTGCAGCTCCGTGACTTGTCCGCTCCCTCTTAGAGGATAAAATTGCATCATTTTCAATCACAGTTGCAGTCTCAAATCCCTAGTGTAGGATGTCAGTTCTAAATTACTATTCCGACTGTGAACTTGACCTCAGGTTCACTGTTCCCTTCCTTCCAGCCAGGACCTGCTGCCCGCTATGACCCCTGTAGAGGAGGCGGTGCAGCGGGCCCCTGTCTCCCCCCATCCTTCATTTCCACCCCTCCCCGCTACTCACTAACTGAGGTTTCTGACCCAGACGAGGTCAGCTTTCGGGGAGAGCAGGGAGAGGAAGGGAGCGAGAATGATTCTGTGTGGCAGGTTCGAATCTTTATTAACACTTGCTGAGTTAAGTCCTGTCTATAAAACCTATGCATTGGGGGCAAGCAAGTCAGTAGTTGGGGTGCATTCAGTGTTGTGCTGCCCTCACCACAGTCTTAGAACATTTTCATCACCCCAAAAAGAAACCCCATGCCCATGAGCAGTCACTCCCCATCCCCTCCCTCGGCAACGCTTAATCTACTCTCGGTCCCTAGATTTGCCTGTTCCAAACAGATCATAGAAACAGCATCCTGTAATGTGTGGCCTTCTGTAACTGACTTCATTTCACTTAGCAAGTCTGCTGTGAACATTCACATGCAAGTGTATATGTGGGTGTATGTTTTCGTTTTCTTGGATTCAAGAGACAGTTTCCATTTAATGGTGGCTTCACAGTCTGAGCTTTGCTGACTTGAAAGCCTGGCCCTCTCTGGCTCTTTTTCCCTCCCCCCCCCCCCCCCCCCCCCCCCCAGCATTTCACCTTCTTCCTAAGATAGCCTCCCCTTCCACCCTGTTCTCCCTCCCCAGCACTTAGCTGCACTTTCCAGGATGGAAAGGTGCATTTTCTTCTGGCCGGACTTTCTTCTTTAGCCCTCGGTTTTGTAGCTGTTCATTCCGAGGAGACTTTCCCTGTCGGGGTCCCATTGCCCCTCTGGGCAGTCCTCTTAGGTTCCAAGGCTGGCTCCCTTGCAAGCATGACCCTCGTCTGATCTGTGGAAACACTCACGTTCTGTGCTCCAGGGTCTGCAGGCCCACACGGGTGCAGGAGTGACCGTTTGCTCTCTCTGTCGGCCGCCCATACAGTAAGCAAGCTATCTCCATTTTCCCCGTGCTGGAGGCAGGTATGGCTCCACTGTGACCTCCCAGGGACCTGCATCAAGCCCTTGTCTTGACTTGAGGTACAAAGGAGAGACTCCTCCTCCCATTTCCCCTCTCTAGGGAGCTCTCCTGTGGCTGAAATTTATATCCATTGACACCTTTTGCCAGATAATATCCACTACTGAGAATTTATCTTAAGGAAACAAGGGAAAGAATGATGTGGGCTGACCCTCAGGTATGGTAGCAAACAGTTGGAAGCAGTCCAAACAGCCCACCATTGCTTGACCAGGGCTGGATAACTGAGAATTCAAATACAGGGACGCAGGATTAAGTGAGAAGTTCTAAAACGTGTGTCCACTTAAATCATGTCGTTTGTTTCAGTTCAGTTCAGTCGCTCAGTTGTGTCCAATTCTTTGCGACCCCGTGGACTGCAGCACACCAGGCCTCCCTGTCCATCACCAACTCCTGGAGTTTACTCAAACTCATGTCCATTGAGTCAGTGATGCCATCCAACCATCTCATTCTCTGTCATCCCCTTCTCCTCCTACCTTCAGTCTTTCCTAGCATCAGGGTCTTTTCCAGTGAATCAGTTCTTTGCATCAGTCCTTCCAATGAACACTCAGGACTGATCACCTTTAGGACAGACTGGTTGGATCTCTTTGCAGTCCAAGGGACTCTCAAGAGTCTTCTCCAACACCACAGTTCAAAAGCATCAATTCTTTGGTGTTCAGCTTTCTTGATACAGCTCTCACATCCATACCTGACTACTGGAATAATCATAGCTTTGACTAGACAGACCTTTGTTGGCAAAGTAATGTCTTTGCTTTTTAATAAGCTGTCTAGGTTGGTCATAACTTTTCTTCCAAGGAGCAGGCGGTGTCTTTTCAAACAAAGCATAGTTTGTTTTAGTCCTTTGTAAATGGCTTCTATAAGGTTATGTATTGGTTTTTCTCTTCTGGTGTTCTGACCTCATGGCAGGCCTTAGGTCACCTAAGCTTATACCTAGAGAAAGGAAATAGGACCTGGAGAAGGAGCATAAAATTATGTTAGAAATTGAGTGTATAAGTAACTTTAGAAAAGATGCTTCTAAAGTACAGATTGGCTGTGTTCGATTTGGGGATATCTGAGTAGCGCTGATGCGGTTTCCCAGCGTAGGCTGTCTGGCAGGTGCCCAGGCCCCCAGGGGACGCTCCTGGGCAGGGAGATGGGGCTGTGGAGACCGAGGCTGCAGGTTGGGGGGCTGCAGCAGAGGGGCATGGAAGGGTCTGGAACCGGCGTGAGTGGGTGACAGCAGGGCTCAGCTGAGTTCACAGGAAAGCGGGGTCGTTTGGCACTTGGGGGCGGCGGGGACACCCTCCCGAACGTCCTCCTCTAAGAGCGCCCTGTCTGTCCCTGCAGGGAAGTGTTTCGGAGGGTCGGGCGACCTCCGCAGGCACGTGCGCACACACACCGGGGAGAAGCCGTACACGTGCGACGTGTGTAACAAGTGCTTCACCCGCTCGGCCGTGCTGCGGCGGCACAAGAAGACGCACTGTCGGGCGGGCGACGAGGGGCCGGATGCCCTGGAGGCGCTCGCGCGGGCCATCGAGGCCCCGGACCTGGAGCGGTCCCAGAGCTCAGACTCCTTCTCCCAGGACTTGTCCGTGCCTCTGATGCCCGCCGTGACCGTCAAAATCCCCGCGCACCCGGCAGACGAGGACACGGTGGCGGAGTTTGACAGCCCCTGTAAGTTCCGGCCGGTGGCTCAGCCCCCTCACAGGCCGAGCGAGCTCGAGAAGCTCAGCCTGGAGCCCGTGAAGCTGGCCAAGCCCCCGCACATGCCGCCGGCGCAGCACCAGGCCTACGGCTACCCGGACGTGGATGCCCCGGCCGGCGCCGAGCCGCTGCAGGCCGATGGCGTGGCTGCCCTGCGCTCGTCCCTGGCGGCCCTGGACCACCCTCCCTGCACCGACCCTCTGGGCAGCCGCGCCGCCGCCCCTGCTTACAGGAACTCGGAGGGCCAGTTCTTCTCCAGCATGACCCTCTGGGGGCTGGCGATGAAGACGCTGCAGAACGAAAGCGAGCTAGACCAGTGAGGCCCCCGCCTCACTGTCGGGGGCCGGGCTTCAGGACGGGACACCTTCTGACCGGCTCCAGACAGAGCCCGACCCTGACATGGTGGGGCTGAGCATCCCAGCACCTTGGGCTCAGCCTGTGGGAGAAAGCCTCCTGCCCCCTCCGGGAGGTGCACGTGGACGGAATAAGGCTCACGGACCCGGTGGTATGGACTGCGGGGAACTCCTGCCCATTTTGGTCATGGTAAAGGGAAAATACACATCTATAATAATCCAGATATTATTTTTGCATTTTTACATGGTGAAATTTGTAGCATTTTGTATTTTTATTTACAAAAAAGATTTTATTTGTATAGGGAACTCATACAATAATTTAATTTGAATAAATTGAAGTTGCCTTTCTGCATAATACTGTGTTTCCTTCAACATTCTTATTAACCTAAGACCACGTGGTGGTGGTGGTTTAGCTGCCAAGTCGTGTCTGACTCTTGTGGACCCATGGACTGTAGGCCACCAGGCAAGAATACTGGAGTGGGTGGCCATTTCCTTCTCCAGGGGATCTTCCTGACCCAGGGATGGAACCCAGGTCTCCTGCTTTGCCGGTGGATTCTTCACTGACTGAGCCACCAGGGAAGCCCTAACCTAAAGACCATAGTGGTATAAAAATAAACATCAGGACTTCCCTGGTGGTCCAGTGGTTAAGAATTCACCTGCAATGCGGGGGACACAGGTTGGATACCTGGTCTGTAAACTAAGGTCCCACATGCCTCAGGGCAACTTAGCCAAACTACTGAGCCTGCGCCCCACAACTAGAGAGCTTGCCTGCCGCAACCACAGAGAAGCCATGCACCCCGATTCCGCATGCCGTAACAAAGACGTGACAGAGACAAATAAATAAATTGAAAGCTTTTCTTTAAAAAAAAAAAAAAAGGCTTTTTTTTTTTTTTTTTTTAAGGGACTTCCCTGGTGGTCCAGTGGTTAAGACTCCACCTGGCAGGCAGGGGACATGGACTCGATCCCTGGTCTGGGAGGATCCCACGTGCAGCTGAGCCCTCATGCCACAACTGCTGAAGCCCGTGCACCTAGAGCCTATGCTCTGCAACAAGAGAAGCCACTGCAATGAGAGGCCCACACACCGCAACTAGAGAGTAGCTCCCACTCGCCGCAACTGGAGAACGCCCGTGTGCAGCAACAAAGGCCCAGCGCAGCCAAAAATAATAAAAAGCATCCAGGAGGGCTCACCCTGAGGATGAATACCAGGTTCAGTTCTGTCATCCTGGACAGTGGCTTCGGCAACCCGCAGATCAGAGTCTGGGTCCGGCCTGCCACATCCCCGTCAGGTCGTGGGCAAGCTCCTCAACCTCCCAGAACCTTGTGTGGGTTCACTTTTCTGTAGTGCGAGGTGAATAGCTTTCGGTAGTCTTCCAGGGCTCAAATGATCTCCTCATCCACTTGAAAACACCTGCCCAGGGAAGGGGGCGTGCCTGGCTGTGAACTTGAAACTTGACCCCTGGTGCGAATGGTGCAAGCACACTCAGTTGTGTCTGACTCTTTGCAACCCCATGGTCTGCAGCCTGCCAGGCTCCTCTGTCCATGGGGATTCTCCAGGCAAGAATACTGGAGTGGGTTGCCATGCCCTCCTGCAGGGGAATCTTCCCAACCCAGGGATCGAACCCCCATCTCCTGCGTCTCCTGTATGGCAAGCGGATTCTTTATCACCGAGCCATCGGGGAAGCCCTAGTCACATATGGGTGCTCATCTCCCTGGGCCTCCTCGCTTGTTCCCTTTCTCATCCTCACCACCTCTTTCCAGCTTCCCTCTGGTATGCCAGCCCCAGCAGCCCTTCATGCCCACCAGGACCTGCAGCCGGTCGGTCAGCTCCTCACCCCTGGTGTCCCTGTCCACCTCCTTCCCAGGCTGTACCCTGTGGGCTGACATGCTCTGATCCGCCCTCCAGCCTCTCTTGTCAAGCTTCCCTGCGGAGCCCTGCCCTCTGCCCCTGCACATGGGGCGCTGAGCCTGGCTGGCGGGACGCAGCCGCCCTCTGGTTTCTAACACAACGCGCTCCTGGTGAGGTCGGGGTCCGTTTGACCTCCTTCCTTGGTGATCGAGGCCCTGTGCTGTCTGGATGACTTTTCCTCTGTCTTCATGGTGCTCTCCAGCCTCTGCCCCTCCCTGCCCCATCCTCAAGGCCCAAAGAATAAGATTTGCCTAGGCCAAGGTAGGGCTTCCCTGGTGTCTCAGCAGGTATAAAATCCACCTGAAATGCAGGAGACCCAGGTTCAGTCCCTGGGTCGGGAAGATCCCCTGCAGAAGGCAATGGCAACCCACTCCAGTATTCTTGCCTGGAGAATCCCATGGACTGAGGAACCTGGCGAGCTACAGTCCATGGGGTCTCAGAGTCAGAGGTGACTGAGGCCAAGGTAACCATCCTTGAATAAATCTGCATGATTGGGACAATAATTTGACCTAAATAAAAGTTTAGGGAAAAAATGAAAGCCAAATCTTTAAAATTCATATTTCCTGCCTCTTTCTCCCCTTATTACTCTGCCCCAAAGTCCTAACCTAAATAAGGAAAAACTTAGGAGTGGTGAAATGTTTGGAAGTGTGCTAGCGTGTCCTTGAATGGGAGATTATGTTGCAGTGCGCCAGGCCTTGACTTTGTGGTGCACACATAACATGGCCATCCACGGCACGAACAAATGTATGTGTGTGTGTGTGTGTGTGTGTGTGTGTGTGTACATGTACACATGCACATCACTGGCCCCAGAGTCAGGAGACCTGAACTGTGTTCTCAGCTCCATCACCAAGGTGTGACAAATGCCCTCCCTTCTCTGGACTTCAGTATCCTGACAACCGGATGAGGTCTTCACGGTTCTGTTGCTCTGTGAACACTCTAGATGGCTCATGACTAGGCTCCAGTAGATCCTTCCAGGGCCAAGAACAGCCTTTCATTACAAAGTTGGAGTGCAGAGGCCAAGAGATTGGACAGGTCTTCAGAAGCGCCCCAGCCTCTTAGAGCTGGCCAGGACCTTAGGAATCATATCCTGTTTCCATACGGGTCTCTGCGTTCTGTGAGGTCAACAGGAAGTCTTGTTAACAATGCAGATCTTTGTCATTTTGCTGCTATCAAAATCAAATTGACCAAATCTGATTCTTGGTCAGGGCTAAGGCCTAGGAACTGCATTTTAACAAGTTTCCCAGGTGATTCTCAGGCAGGTGGTGTCAGGACAGTAGTTGAAGAGGCTCTGCTCTAGTCTGCATCCCTCATCGGATAGACGCCCTGAGCTGGGAGGCGATGTGCCCAGGAACAACAGCAGCTTCGGGTTCGTCCTGTGCCAGGGACAATGGAAACGCTTTACCAGCATCAACTCTTAAACTCCATGACACCCTGCGAGGAGATCCTGCGATCCTCCTCATCTACAGATGAAGAAAGGGACCCCCTGGGAGGTCAAGGAACTTGCCCGGTTCCACCCAGCCAGGAGGTTGGGTCCCAAGGTTCCGGGTGAGTTACTGACCCCAAAAGTAGGATCAGACCCAGCCCGGAATGCAGGGCTCATCTGCCAGGAGGTTGATGGGTTTCCAGAGACCAACCTGCTCCTGAAACAAAACACCTCTGCAGGGGCTCATCCCACCCTCTTCTTTTTATTTATTTATTTTTATTTTTTTTTCCACCCTCTTCTTTTTAATTTCTTCTTTTTTCTAAGTGAATGAAACAGAAACATCAGAAAATACAAGAAGTGAAAAGGAAAAGTATTTCCATCACCCAGAGGTGACAGTGATGTTGATGATGGTGACAAATGTGACTCTCGTCCTGATGACAGCTGATACCTGCTGAACACCCCAGGCTCTGCTCTGCACTTCACATGCATTTTCTCATTAAGCCCCTTCAACACCCAAGGAGGTTGAGCACTGTTTACCCCTGGATTTGTTTCCTCCGCAATCAGATACAGTGAAACTGAGACACATTGACATTTTAAAGATCAGTCGGTACTATACACTCTTCTTTTTGCCTTGTCACAAAACAAACTCTCATAAGCATCAGTTCAGTTCAGTCGCTCAGTCGTGTCCAGCTCTTTGCAACCCCATGGACTGCAGCACGCCAGGCCTCCCTGTCCATCACCAACTCCCAGAGCTTGCTCAAACTCATGTCCATCAAGTCAGTGATGCCATCCAACCATCTCATCCTCCGTTGTCCCCTTCTGCCTTCAATGTTTCCCAGCACCAGCGTCTTTTCCAATGAGTCATAAGCATCATTCCTTGTCAAAAAATGTGTTGACCCCACCACTCTTGAGTCCCCATCTCATATTATACCCACCGTGGCTTGAGGCTGTTTGTGAAGGGTCTGGGCAGAAGGTCCGTGCTCCACATAAAAAGCTCTCTCTTCCATGTTCAATTCAGTTCAGTTCAGTCACTCAGTTGTGTCTGACTCTGCGACTGCATGAACCGAAGCATGCCAGGCCTCCCTGTCCATCACCAACTCTCGGATTCTACCCAGACCCGTGTTCATCAAGTCAGTGATGCCATCCAGCCATCTCATCCTCTGTCGTCCCCTTCTCCTCCTGCCCCCAATCCCTCCCGGGCATCAGGGTCCTTTCCAATGAGTCAACCCTTCGCATGAGGTGGCCAAAGTATTGGAGTTTCAGCTTCAACATCAGTCCCTCCAATGAACACTCAGGACTGATCTCCTTTAGGATGGACTGGTTGGATCTCCTTGCAGTCCAAGGGATTCTCACGAGTCTTCTCCAACACCACAATTCAAAAGCATCAATTCTTCGGCATTCAGCCTTCTTCACTGTCCAACTCTCACATCCATACATGACCACTGGAAAAACCATAGCCTTGACTAGATGGACCTTTGTTGGCAAAGCAATGTCTCTGCTTTTAAATATGCTATCCGGGTTGATCATAACATTCCTTCCAAGGAGTCTCTTCCATGTAGTTATAAGGAAATCTACAGGCCACCCAGGCTGTTTGCTGTCGGGTTTGCTTCTGGCCACCAGATGGCGGTATAGCCCCTCAGAATAAGCTGAGACCACAGCTGGGGGGACCTCAAACGCTAAGGCTGCCCCCAGAGACTGCCAGGGCCACATGCACCCACCTGAGTCCCTGCCCCACCTCCCACCCCACACCACATGGGAACCTGTCGGTGACCTAACATTCTCCTTCCCCAGTTTGGAGAGATGTGTCCTAGGAAGGGGAGTCGTTTGCTCATTTATTTTTCAACCTTGCTGAGTGCTGACAACCTCCCCCGACTCCAGGGTTCAAGCTTTAAGAGGAAACGTTAGGGTTCACTGAGTTCTCAGTCTCCTCTCTACAAATGGGCTCTAAAAATAGCTCAGACTCACGGGTGACGGGTGAAAACCTGATGCTGTGTAAAGGAAGCCAGACACAGAAGATCACATGTCTTGCATGGTTCCATTTATATGAAATGCCCAGAATAGGCGAATTCATAGAGAAAGAAAGCGGATGAGTGGTTGCCAGGGCCTGGGGGAGGGCGGGATGAGAAGTGACTGCCAATGAGTCTGGGATTCCCACCTTAGATGATGAAAAGATTCTAGAACTAGATAGTGGTCCTTAAGGGCTGAATTGTGTCTCCCTCCCCCCAAAACAAGGCCGTAAGTCTGGGACCTGATCCCATAGAACCATGTCCTTAGAAGAAGGGACCCCAGAGGTGATCAGGAGGTGGGGACCAGGCTCCCCTGGCTCTTAAAGGGTGGCCTCAGTGAGCTTACCTGCAGGATTCTTGGACACATGAATCGGACACTGACACTGCCCTCCTTCTTCTGCCTTCAGGACAAAAGGATCCTGTGTCCTGAGCCCCGGAGCCGGCCTCACCGTCTCCTGAGAACTCTCTAAGCCGCCTGGGCCTGGCCCATGGTGTGCTGACAGAGAAGAGAAAGGAATTGTGAAAATCCCGTCTCTCTCACAAAACCCTGTCTTTTGAATCTATTGTCTGGCTGCAGGATTCATTCTGCATGCCAGAATCAAAACAGGACCTGGAGCTTTCTCTTTGCTTCCTCTGTGACATTCCTAACCCCACCCCCATCCCCATCCCCACCCAAGGCAGATGGATGTTTTTGGTCATCAGGGAGGAAGTTCTCAGAGGCCAAAGAGAAACAAATGAATAATTTTCCGAATAATATCTTTTAAACGTACATCATGCAAAAGCACACACGTGATTCAGCCTGGGGCCAGCAGCAAGGCAAAATAATTGTCTATGGACAGTCAGACCCTCTCCTGTCCGGCAGAGGTCCAGCTGGCTTCTCCCCTGATGTAAAAAGCCAGTCCTGCCTCCGTTTCATTTCATTTCAATATTCCTGACCTGAAAATATGTCTGTTCTTTGGATTCTCTGTTGAACCAGCTAGGACATCTGCCCAGCTCCCTCCCTGATTAACGTGTTAAATAGAATCTTCAACACGTATTCATTTTCACCTCTCTGTGAGAGGCATGATTTTTCCTTTTTTTTGAAAATTATTTCTGACAGACTTCTGAAAGTGAAGGTTGGTCCAGACATAGACAAAATTTTCTCCTGTTTATTTTGTGCCTGAATTTGGTAGATTTCCAACCCTAGAGTATATTAGTTTGCCAGAGCTGCCAAAACACAGTACTGCAGACTGGGCACTCAAACAACAGAAATTGCTTTTCTCCCAGCTCTAGAGACTGGGAGGCTGAGATCACGGCTTGGTGGGGTTGTCCCTGCTGAAGCCTCTCTCCTTGGCTTGTAGATGGCCATCTTCTCCCTAGGTCCTCACAAGGTCACTCCTCTGTGCTTATCTTTTTCCTGATCACCTCTTCTCATAAGGACACCAGTCCTGTTGGATCAAGGCCCACTCATATGACCTCATTTTACCTTAATCTGCTGTTTAAAAGCCCTGTCCCCAAATACAGTCACATTCTGAAGCCCTTGAGATTAGAACTTCAACATGAATTTGGAGGAGAGGGGTTCTTAATTCAGCCCATAACATAGAGCAAGAGAAACTGGACAGGTTGGAGTCCATGGCGCAGAGGGATGGCCAGGAATCGTGCTGGGTGACCCAGCAGAGGGAGCTGTGCCCTAGCCCCCAGGGGCTGCAGGCAGAAGAGTGCTGAGGTTCCCACTTCACGCGTCTGCCTGTGACTCCCAGAGACCACGCAGCAAGGCCAGTGGCAGACCAATGCTACTTCTAAAGGAAGTGGGTCGTTTTACTTTTGGTCCCTGAGATTCTCCAATTCCCAGGTGATTTTATCAGGGTCCTTGGCTGTAGACCGCCGGACCCTGCAACTGTAGGAAAAGGACAGAGAAATGGGACTATGGGCTTTGAGGACTGATGATGCTTCCTACCTGCTGACCTCTGGGGCTTGTTTGGCTTCAGGGTTTCAAGCAGTCTTGGCCACGAGATCTTTAATCCATCATATGGCAGGTGGATGCCCAACCCGCAGAGCGGAAGAAACCGAAACGCTTTGATTCATGGAGGGTGGAGCCAGAACCCTGCGTGCTCAGCGCCTCATCCTTTTGTGCCCCACCAGCCTTGACCCTGAGGGGGCTCCATGAGATCTCCAGGGACTCCGAGAAGAACATTGTGGAAACGCCTGCTCTTGGGGACACTGCTGGGCATGTCACCACATTTCCTGCCACCTGACCTCTGCAAATCAACACAGTGTAGTTTCATTATCTCATTAGTTATTAAGACTTGCCTTGCTCCAAGAAGACTATAGAAATACAATATCTAAAATATCCAAGGAGACTGAGACAAAGAGAAAATAGAGGCAGGGGATATGTGTATATATGTTATATACTTAGAAGTGTATGCCATATAGCATAGAATGTATAACATGTAGTGTATAATGTATATATGTAATATAATATATAATGTTAAGAAGTGTTATGAACTGAATGTTCATGAAAGTGAGAAGTGAAAGTCACTCACTTGTGTCCAAGTCTTTATGACCCCAAGGACTGTATAGTCCATGAAATTCTCCAGGCCAGGATACTGGAGTGGGTAGCCTTACCTTTCTCCAGGGGATCTTCCCAACCCAGGAATCGAATCCAGGTCTACCCGCCTTGCAGGCAGATTCTTTACCAACTGAGCCACAAAGTCCCCCCTCCCAATTCATATAATGAAGCCCTGACACCTAGTGTGGTTGTATTTGGGGATGGGGCCTCTAATGAGTTGATTAAGACTAAATAAGGTCACAAGGGAGGGGCCCTCATCCAATGGGATTAGCATCCTCATGAGAGATGAGGCACCAGAGAGCTCTCGTCCATGGAAAGGCCGTGTAAGGACACATCAGGAAGACAGTCGCATCCCACCAAAATTCTTATGCTGAAGTCCTGACCCCCAGGACCTCATATGTGATCCTCTTTGGAAATACGGTCATTCAGATATAATCAGTCAATTTAAATCAGATCATACTGGTGTCAGGTGGGCCCTAATCCAATGTGACTGGTCTCCTTATAAAAATTGGAAACAGACACACAGGAAGAATGCCATGTGAAGATTACAGTTCTTCTTTTTAGTATTTATTTATTCTTTTGTCTGCATCGCATCTTACTTGCAGCACGTGGGATCTTTAGTTGCAAAACTCACAATTTTTGCTGTGGCATGTGGGATCCATTCCCTGGACTAGGGATCGAACCCAGGCCCTCTGCATTGGGAGTGCAGAGTCTTAGCCACGGGACCACCAAGGAAATCCTGAAGATTACAGTTCTGCTGCCATGGCTGAGAAGCTAGGAGAGAGGTCTGGATTCTTCCTTAGCACCTTCAGAGGGGCCATAGTCCTGCCAATACCTTGCTTTTGACTGTGGTCTCCAGAACTGGGAGGCAATAAATGTCTGTTGTTTAAGCCCCTCAGTGGTAGTTCTTTGTTATGGCGACCCTCGCAAACTCAATACACAGACAGTGCTACCAGTTTACACACCTGAACTTCACCTTCAGCCATGAGATTCCTGGTGGCCAAAGGAAAGAGGGAATCCATTACTGGAATCTCAGCATTTCTTATGGGCTAAGAGCTGCTGGGGCCAGGGCACTCAGCACAGTGCCTGACAGCCAGGCAGTGCTCAAAAATAAATGTTACCTGGCATTTTAAAATTTTTCTTATTTTTAATTTATTAGCCACCAATTTCCTTGAAATCATGACTTGGGGAAGCAATAAACTAGAATCTAAGTTTCTCTCCGGCTCTGTGGTTTTAAGGTTTTATAGTCCTCTTTCTGTGGTTGGTGTTGGTTTTCATGGCAGACAAAGAGCTGGTGTAGAATCCACAGGCCGTGGGCTTAGGCCAAACCACAGGGCCGGGCCAGCCAGGTCCCGGCAGGGAGGAGCCCTGTCCCCAGGCGTGTGCCCAGGCCAGGCCAAGGTGTCTGCCTCCGCTTGCCCGCTCCACCCGCCTCCCTGCACCTGCACTGGTCTGCACATCCCAGCATTCTCTCACTTACCTCATGCCGACTTCAGGATCTTCTCAACACCATGTTCTGGGCAAACCGGGCCAACCAGACCAGCTGCACCAAAGAGGAAGGCTGAAATGATCCCAAAGCCCCTGAAGGAGTGAATGTCCTAGACTTCCATCATCTATGTCATGGGCGTCCACACCGTGCTTCTTAGCCTTTATGCTTTCAATTCACGGTCTGGTGGGTCTTAGAGCTGGTCTCTGAGTGTCTGTCTTGCACTAGTTCGTGCCCTCCTCAGAGTGGACGTGTGACGGCCCCTCAAAGTCCCTGACACCGCCCCCCACTCGCTGTACCCACGGCCCCCAGGCCTCTGCAGGGCACACCTCTCACAGTGAAACCCAGTGCGGTATTCCCTTCTCTCCTCCAGCCACCCTGCATGATCCCAAGGTGCTTGCAGCATAGTAAGTGCTCAAAAATATTAATACTTAATGATTTCGTCAAATAGAAAACAAATCTGACCTTACACCCATTAGTATATCTACTACCAAAAAAACAAATAGACAAACATTGGTAAGGAAGTGAAGAAATTGAAACCTTTATTCGACGCAGGTGGGACAACCACTAGGGAAAACAGCATGGAGATCCCTCAAAATTTTTTCAATTCATTTACAAAATTTTAATTTTTAAAAAATTTAAAATCGACCCAGCCAACCCACTTGTGGGTATATATCCAAAAGAATTCAAAGTGGGCAAGATATTTGCACATTCATGCTCATAGCAGTGTTATTTGCAAGGGCTATGAAGTATAAATGACCTGAGTCCAACAACAGAAGAATGAATCAATAAATGTGGTCTAGATCTACCTAGGCCATGGAATATTATTCAGCCCTAAATAGGAAGAAGGTTCTGGTATATGTTACAATGTGGATGGACATTGAGGATATTATGCTAAATGAAATAAGCCAGCACAAAAGGACAAACACATTAGGCTTCCACTAATACGGGTACTTGGAGGAGACAAGTTCTTAGAGACATAAAGTAGAATGGTGTTATCAGGGGCTGGGGGAGGGGAAGATAGGGAGTCGTTTTAGTGGGGACAGAGTTTCAGTTTTGCAAGATGAAAAAGTTCCAGCGATCGATGGTGGTTGAGGTTGCACAATGATGTGAATGTACTTAACACAACCGAAGCATGTACTTCAAAATGGTTAAGATGGTCAATTTTATGTTTTGTGTTTTTACTACAATTTTTAAAAAGAGAACCACATATTTAAAAAAAGATCTGGTCTTAGGTAAGAGGAGACGTTTTCAGATAGGATCTTGGCAGCAGCGGGAGGGGCAATCACATTAGGGCAAAGGCTGAGACCGCGAGCCAGGCAAGTCGCCCAAGGCCAGGCTGAGGCGCGCCCTTCTTCTCCAGGGAGGTGCCAACACACCTGGGAAGAGCCGGGTGGGTGGGCTGGGGCGGAGTGATGGGCAGTAGATCAGAGGATGTCTTTCCTGCCACCAGCCAGGGGTCCTTGGGAGGACGTTGGCAGGCATCATCGGATGCTGGCCCCAGGCCAAGGGCAGCCAGACTTCAGGAGCCTAGGGAGAGGGGAGAAGTTTCACGGACGTTCGGTCAAGTCGGATGAATGGACATGTCCAGGGGGGCCAGTGGGGACAAACCGTTCAGCTATTTTTATTTTTTGGCCTCACTATCTGGCATGGAGATGATCTGGGAGGAAACCCATGCTCCCTGCACTGGAATCATGGAGTCCTAACCACTAGACCACCAGGGGATTCCTCAGGTAATCTTTCATGAGCAAAGGATGAGAATTTGGAAGGTCTGACCTTGTCACTGGTAAACTGGGGGTGGGGAGAGGATCTGTGAGTCCTACCCGAGTCACCGGGGGATGATGGTTGGTGCTTTGCAGTGAGCTGCCTCTGCAGAACACAAAAGGGGGAAAGGTTTCTGGATGTTCTCTGTTTTCCGGGAGCAGGTAAAATTCAACATCCATTTG